>NW_015653460.1:350272-351593 GCF_001515625.1 Sinocyclocheilus rhinocerous | reverse complement strand
ATTTTAGATGTAAAGTCGGCAACACGAAAGCTCTAAAAGCCTTTTGGATTTATACACTAGACACGTTGTCCCCTAGAGGATTAAATGAGGACTTTGATGTGCGTCCATTTCTTTAAACACAAGATATTTATTTACATACAATAAACGCTTGGTGGTTATTGATTTGTATTTATGTACCTAGGCAGGCATCAATTAATGTTATTAAACAATATATTGATAATTATATTTGTGTATTTTGTATAGCTTTATATGTTTTTGATTTATTTGATTTTTTGTTTTTTTTGTTTCTATGTTTCTCTCCTTGGTTGATATGTTATTGTTTTGGTATTATTATGATCATGATAATATGGTACGGTCATGTGACCTTTGATCACCTGGAGGGAGGCCTATAAAGATTGGGATATCAGTGTTGTTCATTTGTCTGATGCAGAGCCTGCGTGCTCGAAACGTCACATATGCTATGCGACAGTTTTTTTTTTAAATAAATTTTTTGATACTTTTGGAGCTTTGGTGTTGCCGACTTTACATCAAAAAATCTTCCATTTGTTTCTTAGTCGAGCACCCAGTTGAGATTGATGTGCGTGCTTTTGCCTGCTCTTCACGTGGAGGTAGGAAAACAAAGTTCTTTACGAACCGAAGTATTGCTTGTAATAAAGATTTAAATGCAAAAGGAAAGGCAGTAGAGCTGACTATTTCTGTCAATGGTAAGTTTGTGATAACGTAAGAAAAGTAGTTTAAATGTTTTGCCACTTGCTTGAGCAACTTAATATATAAATCTAGAAGTAAATGCAAAAGTAAAAAGCATTGAATAATGTGTTGCTTATATTTATTGTTTAAACATGTCTGTGAAAAATTGTATTACTGTACTGTGTAAAAAAAGATTTGCAATGCTAAAAAAGCGCTTTCAGTGACAGTGTTTGGATTTGAAATCAAAATAATGGATAAATGTTGTGTTTGTGGTAAACAGCCACGGATCAGCAGCGGACTCCTGTGTGAAAGCACAGTCCGTGCTGCTTCCCCTCTCACAAGAGACACCTAAGAAGGAAATTTCCCCCATTTTCAAAAATGAAATTCAGGCCCTGAATAAATGTCTAAAAATCCTGATTGGAGTATCACTATAAATAGTTATAAACGATAAAAAATAAGGCATATGACATTGCTAAAAAGAATATTATGTTGTGTATTTGGTGTAATGCAATGTGTTTATGCGGTTTAAGGTTAAAAAAACACATTATTTTCCACATACTGTACATTATTGTTTCTCCTTTATGCCCCGCCTTCTGAAACGCGTCGATTTTTACAAAGCTCATCGGTCTGAAAA
>NW_015653460.1:342529-348413 GCF_001515625.1 Sinocyclocheilus rhinocerous | reverse complement strand
TACTGTGTAAAAAAAGAATTGCAATGCTGAAAAAGCATTTTCAGTGACAATGTTTGGATTTGAAATCAAAATAATGGATAAATGTTGTGTTTGTGGTAAACAGCCACGGATCAGCAGCGGACTCCTGTGTGAAAGCACAGTCCGTGCTGCTTCCCCTCTCACAAGAGACACCTAAGAAGGAAATTTCCCCCATTTTCAAAAATGAAATTCAGGCCCTGAATAAATGTCTAAAAATCCTGATTGGAGTATCACTATAAATAGTTATAAACGATAAAAAGAAGGGCTTTAAAAGGATCGGTATCGGTGATCGGTATCGGTAGATACTGCTTTCTGTGATCGGCCTCAAAAATCCTGATCGGAGCACCCCTATTAAAGGGACCCTATTATGCTTTTTCACTTTCTCAACTTTAGTTGTTCATGACAGTACAATTAGAAAAATATGGGACAAGTATGGCATGTTTGGAAGGCTTGCCAGAGGAAAGCTTCTTTTATCTAAAAAAAAAACAAGGCAGCACGGTTTAGGTTTGCAAAGTTGCATCTGAACAAACCATAAGACTTCTAGAACAATGTATTTTGAACAGACAAAACCAAAGTGGAGATGTTTGGCCGTAATGCACAGCACAATGTTTGGTGAAAACCTAAAGAGCACATCAGCACAAACACCTCATATCAAAAGTCACTGTTGATTGAGGGCTGATGATTTTGGGCTTGTTTTGTAGCCACAGGATCTGGGCACCTCACAGTCATTGAGTCGACCATGAACTCCTCTGTACACCAAAGTATTCTAGAGTAATATGTGATGCCATCAGATCCGACAGATAAAGCTTGGCCAAAACTGGGTCATGCAACAGAACAATGATCCCAAGCGCACCAGCAAATCTACAACAGAACGACTGAAAAGAAAAGAATCAAGGTGTTGCAATAGCCAGGTCAAAGTCCAGAGCTCAACCTGACTGAAATGCTGTGGTGAGAGCTGTGCATAAACAAATACCCAACTATCCACTCAATAAACTGGAGCAACATTGTAATGAAGAGTGGGCCAAAATTCCTCCAGAACGATGTGAGAGACTGATAAAGTCATACAGAAAATTATTACTTCAAGTTATTGCCGCTAAAAGTGGATCTACAGGCAACTGAATCATAGGGTGTCCTAAGTTTGTCACGCATGGCTTTTCCATCTTGGCTTTATTTTTGTTAAATAAATAATAACATGGAGCAATATGTCATGTGATGCTGTTCACCTGAGGATTTTATTTTCCAAATTTTAAGACCTGCCAAAGACCAGATGATTTTTTATTATGCCCTGATAAAGAAAACCATGGAATTCAGTAGGGTGTCCTAACTTTTTCACATGACTGTATATATATATATTAAGAATATTTAAGAATTTTAATACTCATTCCTATCCCTAGTAATGTGGAGTGCTGTGAATAGTGTGTTGGCACAGCTGGAATTGATGCAAGAGTTTCCAGTGTTGTACAAGCTGCATACAATCAGCTCGCTGCGCTAACAGACACACTTGACTTCTGCTGTATGACACAAGTGCACGTGGGTCTTCATAATGCATGTGAGAAATAAACATACTGCATGTGAGAAATGAACAAGTGGCTGTATCATGAGCTGATGACTTCAAGGACAAACCCCTACACAAAATTAGTCATTCATAATGTTACAAAAGATTTCAACTGAAAATAAATCATTTATCAACATCTAACAATAATAAGAAATGTTTCTTGAGCAGCAAATCATCATATTAGAATGGGATCATGTGACAATGATGACTGAAGTAATGATGCTGAAAATTCAGCTTTGCATCACAGGAATAAATGTTTATGCCAATGCCAAATTGCCTCTTATTATCATCAAAGCCTGTCTTATGCCTTGAACCCATCGTATCTTGACCACAAGTCTGTCAGCTCATTATACAGCAACCAGTCTATCCAGGCAAGGTGACCAGCCACAACCCAACAGGAAGTAGACTCTGCATGGGCAGGTGAACGTGGGCAGCTCCCTAATAGCAGCATCAACGCATGAAGCAAAAGGTCAACCAGCAACCGCCTCCCTCCCTCCCTCCGTCCCCTTCTCGTCTATCCGAGCTCTTGGCATCAACAAGAGGATGTTATGTAAGATCTATTTATAAGCGCAAGCTCAATCAGTGTCGTCGTGCCCACCCGGCCTCGTAACCACGGGAACGGCTCGCTGGGGATGCGGGAAGATGCCCTTCACACTTCAACAGCAGCTGAAGGAAAGTCTGCAATACGACATGCATATACAAGCATCAACTTAAGGGTTTCAAGTGCACTTACTAAATCCATTAGAGAGCTAAGATGCCGCATGAGACAGACCATAATAATAAGTGGCAGAGGGGGGTTAACCCTATACAGCCTACTGTATCATATTTGACATGCAAATTTCTAAGGCCTCTAAATGATCAACATGATCAGAACTGATGGAAAGCCAATTTTACACAATCTACTACGTGCCTTCTGTCAACTGATTAATAGTTTACACATTTTGTAAGTAAAAGTCCTTTTAATATAATAACATAATATCTCACTTCAGGTTAAGCTGCAAATATCTCATTTCAGGTTTTGTAAAGTAAATGTAAGAATATTTTTATATAGTTAGTAATATAAGATTTTTCCATACATTATGTATTTATATATAATTGCATTATAAATTACATTATATATTTATATACAAAAAAATCATGTAAAAATCATGCAATTATATATATATATATATTCTTTTTTATAATATATACAGTATATGATGGGTACAAAGCGTAAGACAGGCTTTGTATATATATATATATATATATATATATATCATCAAAGCCTGTCTTACGCCTTGTACCCATCATATTTATATATTATAAAAAAGAATATATATATATATATATACATACACTTTTTTTTTAAAATCATGTTAAAATGTATCAAATATTAATATTATACAACATCTGTCAGTAATCTTTTTCCTTCACAAAAACTACAGCACTTTGATCATAAAACTAAGAGTTTAAATATCATATTACTAAGACATTATTGTAAGATGACAACTGATATTTGTATGCATTTGATATTTATACATTATTTTTTTTCTACATTGTGTTTTAATTTCTATTTCTAATGTATATTAATATATAAAGTTTCTATTCTAACAAATTTTATTTGCAATGTTTTCCTTATGTTAATTTTATTCTATGCAGGGAGTCAAAAAAAGTACTTATGTAAGTATGAATTTATGTAAGTAGTCTGCTTTTAACGATCTCATTTATTTATATTACAAGCTATTAGAATTTTAACATACTTTTTGGCCATATAAATATCAGCAACTGCACCTATTCTTTTTTTGCTCATATTTTAGCTATTTTTTTCCTCTAAATAAAACTGAGCTGTTTTTTCCTCCTTGAATATCAGCTCCATATTCTACGATTTCATATATGTGCCATAATATATCATACAAAAAAAAAAAACATTTGCAAACTTTTGTTTTTAGATTTTTTTTAGACATTTTGTCTTTCAATAAACTGATCAATATTTAAAAAAATTATATATACACTGCTCAAAAAAAATTGAAGGAACACTTTTTAATCAGAGTATAGCATCAAGTCAAATAAACTCCTGGGATATTGATCTGGTCAGTTAAGTAGCAGAGGGGGTTGTTTATCAGTTTCAGCTGCTTTGGTGTTAATTAAATTAACAACTAGTGCACTAGATGGGTAACAATGAGATGACCCCCAAAACAGGAATGGTTTTACAGGTGGAGAACACTGACATTTTTTTCCCAGCTCATCTTTTCTGACTGTTTTTCTCTAGTTTAGCATTTTGCACTGTCACTACTGGTAGCATGAGGCGATACCTGGACCCTACAGAGGTTGCACAGACAGTCCAACTCCTCCAGGATGGCACATCAATACGTGCCACTGCCAGAAGGTTTGCTGTGTCTCCCAGCACAGTCTCAAGAGCATGGAGGAGATTCCAGGAGACAGGCAGTCACTTTAGGAAAGCTGGACAGGGCCATAGAAGGTCCTTAACCCATCAGAAGGACAGGTATCTGCTCCTTTGTGCAAGGAGGAACAGTGGCGAGAGTATGCAGGCAGTTCCCGGAGGATGAAGGAATTGATACCATTGAATGTGTTTTCAAAGTGTTCCTTTAATTGTTTTTGAGCAGTATATATAATGATATATATATATGTTTTTTTTTTCCTGACTATTATTTTATATGCTAGGCTTTAAAGGGTTTAAAAAAAGCTGGATGTAAATAAAGCGGAGGTCAGCTTTAGACACACTCTCACATGCCTGTTGAGTAATAGCACTCACACCTGTTGTGCTTCATTACACTCGTGTGCTCTCCCAGCACAGTCTCAAGAGCATGGAGGAGATTCCAGGAGACAGGCAGTCACTTTAGGAAAGCTGGACAGGGCCATAGAAGGTCCTTAACCCATCAGAAGGACAGGTATCTGCTCCTTTGTGCAAGGAGGAACAGTGGCGAGAGTATGCAGGCAGTTCCCGGAGGATGAAGGAATTGATACCATTGAATGTGTTTTCAAAGTGTTCCTTTAATTGTTTTTGAGCAGTATATATAATGATATATATATATGTTTTTTTTTTCCTGACTATTATTTTATATGCTAGGCTTTAAAGGGTTTAAAAAAAGCTGGATGTAAATAAAGCGGAGGTCAGCTTTAGACGCACTCTCACATGCCTGTTGAGTAATAGCACTCACACCTGTTGTGCTTCATTACACTCGTGTGTGTCTGCTCATGTCTTGTGAGGCTGTTTGGAGTTTACGGTAATCAAGAGGGCCTTGAGCAAAAACAGAGCTAGCTTCAAGTGCACAGAACATCTCCAAGGACGACTACGACCGTGACAAATCTGAAATAGAGTGTAAATATTTATAGGTCATGGAATTAACAAACACACACAAGCACTTCCTCCACACACACACACACACACACACACACACACACACACTGGGTGTTTGTTATGTAGGTCACAAGCTAATGTTTAACCGAGGTGCGAGCACTTATGTGGCAGGCGACAGGTGCAGGGTGCGACCTGAAATCTTAGGAGTCCTCCTCCAGTTTGAATTTGAGTCCCGCTACACCTGACGCCATTTTTCTAATATTACATAACAGGCCTGATTAAAGTAAGAGCTGAGATTTTGAGTTCAAAAGAGTGATATTGTCATTCTTCTGCATCTAGTCTCTTTTAAACACCAATGATGAGGTTCAAATGGAGCCATGAGTCAGAAGCTGACCAGATGATGACAACTACAATAAAAAATATCATCCGATAATGAGGCAAAAACAAAAGCCCTGACCTCTGGATCCCATTCTGTGGGCCAATTTCTAAGGCTCAAGGATGGAGACTCTTCTTTCCCCTCCCAGGTGCAGGGAACGCATTTCTATTTATACTTTTCTCAGGAAATCGCCGAGCCATACATGAGTGTGTGTGTGTGTGTGTGTGTGTGTACGTGTGTGCGGACCAGCTGGAAATAACACGGCTCATCTCCTGCATTCAAATGAATGTGTCACTTTCTCTTTTTAAAAGAGACTAAGGCTGCGTTTACACTTGGCATTAACAAGCGACCTGTATCCGGATGTTGTCCACATACACATTGAAAAGACAAGTGTAAACGCGCTTCTGATCGGAATGTTATCCGATCAGCGTGTCCTGGTCCAGAGGTAGTCGAGGACGCATTGTGATCAGATCTCAGTGTAATGTAAACGCAATCCAGCCATTGTGTCTGCATTCGCAGGTTGACATCACACAAAACGCCGCCCCCTCTCTATCGAACTGTCAGAAGAACAGAGCGCTAGTGCGACTCGTACATTTATTTTGATTTGTAAAATGTCCCGCGACTGAAAATAGTTTTC
>NW_015653460.1:335127-342469 GCF_001515625.1 Sinocyclocheilus rhinocerous | reverse complement strand
TCTTATATAAGTTTTGTTTGTTTGGCAACGCCAGAGCGCCTGCTTGTATTCGCTGTCCCTACGGGACGCTTAATAAATTACCCGAGCCTCAGTCACGCTGACTCCGACTTCTTCCTGCCCTACTAAAGAACCTCATTACAACGCCGTTTCCTGATTGACTGATGATCCGATCTGCTTGATCAGATCACGGTGATCGCATGTTAATGCCAAGTGTAAACTCAGCCTATGATGCAGCATATGCTATAAAGCCAAAAAAGGATGCTTCAAGGGATAGTTCACCCAAATATGAAAATTCTTAAAGATGATATTTTGAAGAAAGTTTTTTTGCCCCATACAATGAAAGGAAAAACACCACCACCACCAACAAAACTAACTAAATAAAGAAATAAATTATAATAAAATAAAAACAATAAAAATAAAAATAATGAGGGTGAGTAAATTATTACTTAGATACTATTACAGTATTTATTAATAATATTTTGAATTATATTTTCAGATTCATTTTAATTGCATTTCATTTTTATTTATTTTGGTTTTTAATATTTGTATTTATTTTTATTTCAGCGATTTTAAAGCAATTTCATACATTTCTCAGATCTGATCTCAGCTGTCTCAGCATTTTCTTCTTACATAATACAATAATTTCAAGTTATTAACACCATTGTGTTTTAACACTCGAAAAATGAAATTTGACCTATGCAATTCACCAAAAACTCACTAAAACTATGACGTAAAAAACCTAATTTATAGTGGCCTTTATTTGTTTATTTTCCACTCTCTTGCAAAACCTTTGACATGCTGTTTAAAAACAGGTTGATTATGAGCGTCTATTTTTGGCTTTGGCTTTGGGCTTTGTCTCTGTGAGTATATATTTGATCTTCTAGAATGTTTGATGTGAGTATTTTACATCGTTCTGTCACAGAGGAACGCATACACTGACGTCACAGAGCGGGAGATTGTGTGTGTGTGTGTGAGAATTGCTGCTCAAGTGTCTCAGGCTTGCTGCCCACTTGCTGTAGAGCGAGTGGGCGACGCTTCCGTCACGGGTCATCCAGAACTCGGCTGTTCTCACACACTCTGCTTTAGCACTGTACTCTCTCTGTCTCTCGTTCCCTCCCACTCCTACTTGAGCATTACTCACCACAGATGAAGTCCCGTCTGCCCTTCCGACTTCTGTCTGGCCTGGAGGTTTTACAAAATACAGGCCCGTATTTGAGCCAAGCGCCAATGGATTCTGATTTAGAATGGTAATTTCCACCCTTCCTTATTATGTCTATTCAGTTCATTGTGGGCTGCTTCAAGTGTGTGAGATTTTGGATCTCATGTATCCTGTGACCTCATAATTTTTCAATGGCAACCTGTGACTTTCAGATGACTCTGGTGGGTGGTTTAGGAAAAGCAACGATAAACACAGACTTGAGGCCTAGTCGTGACAAGTGTAAATTTTTAGATTTTAAAATGAAACTAGATTTAATAAATCTTTTTAAAAAATTACTGAAAATTAAATTAAACGTAAAATGTTAATTTAATTTAAAAATTAGATAAATTTAATTGTTTGCTCGTGCAAAGCTAGCTACAATGATTCTAAGGTGCTCAAGGTGAACACCATAATGATGACACTAACGATGCATATCATAATATCAGCAATACGACAGCATTGAGACTGCCAATTTTTTTAACTGATCAGACGGCATAATTTAATTGTTTCATAAAAAATCATTGTTGTTTTTGGAAAATCAAATAAAAATGTATCTATAAAACCACAGTGTACCAAAGTTCTGTACAGCTAAAAAATAAAATAAAATAAAATAAAATATTCGGATCAAATCTTGTGGACAACAGTAAAGGCTTCCTTAAAATATCTTAAAAGGTGAAGGCTTCCTAAAACAAATATGCCTTAAAGGGGTCATATGATGCTTTTTTAAAGATCATTATTTTGTGTATTTGGTGTAACAGAATATGTTGACATGCTTTAATGACTTTGATAAAGAATCTTTCTTTGGTTTTGAGACTTTAGTCTTTGCAACTTCAGGGATCTTATCTATGCACAATCAGCTTGTAACACTCCAAAGAGAAAGGAAAACTTGAAATCGCATCATATGACCCCTTTAAGGTGTGTTTAAAAAAGTTTTTTTTCTTTTTTGTTAAAAGAAATAATAAAACGAAACAAAACACAAAACAAAAAACATTCGGATCAAATCTTATGGACAACAGTAAAGGCTTCCTTAAAATATCTTTAAAATAAGACGTTAAAAAAAAGTTTTTGTGTTTTGTTTCATTGTTACGCTACCAGCAAAATGTATTTATTTAAATTAATTAATTTATTATTTTTGAAATAAGTGTCTTATGCTCACAAGGACTGCATTTATTTGATTATTTGAACAAAAATACAGTAACATTGTAAAATATTATTGCAATTTAAAATAACTTTTTAATTTAATTTAATTTATTTGTGTGATGGCAAAGCTGAATTTTCTGCATTTTAATCACACTGCTTAATATTTTTGTGGAAATACAGTATATTTTTCAGGAATCTTTAATGAATTTCCTTTAACAATGTCAAAGTCTTTACTGTCACTTTTGATCAATTTAATGCATACTTTCTGAATAGAAGTATACATTTCTTTGAAAACCAAAATTATATTGCTGACCTCAAACGTTTGAACGGTAGTGCACATTCATGTATGTATAAATCATGCATGTATGTTCAATGTATAAATCA
This sequence comes from Sinocyclocheilus rhinocerous, assembly GCF_001515625.1. Classification (NCBI taxonomy): domain Eukaryota; kingdom Metazoa; phylum Chordata; class Actinopteri; order Cypriniformes; family Cyprinidae; genus Sinocyclocheilus; species Sinocyclocheilus rhinocerous. The sequence continues at coordinate 339,747 of NW_015653460.1, read as the reverse complement.
TACTGAACAAAAACAAACTGAAATATATTTTTGACAGCCTCTCAACTCATTCATCACAACATTTAACAACATATCACCATAACAAATGAGTGGAAAAACGATTTGCACTTGAGTCACGTCCTCTTGTCAAAACCTTTCCACAATCACAGCCTTTTTTCAACTGCTTAAACAAACAGCAAGGCCTAAATGGAGCGAGACAAACCTTGTTGCACAGGTCAGTTTGGGCACAGAGACTAAATTTAGTGCCATGTCCATGTAAAAGAAGCCTTGCACAATAATCCTGTTTGGGAAAGTCCCTTGTTCTTACTGTATTGTTATAGCTGGTCCATATTAGGTATGCGGTAAAGCCATGAGCAAGTGTGCACACATACAGAAACGCATTTCCACACAGATCTGGAAGTTGGGGAGGCTAGACAGCGTGTGGTTTGCCCTGTCCCACTTCTCTTTGTGTTCACCAACACACTTCCCCGTCCTCTCTGCCTGCTTCGCTCGCTCTGCCCTCAACTTTTGCATAATCTATCTGCTTCCCTATTATTCAGTCCATTACCTCTCTCTCCTCAACTTGCATCCCTCTTTTTCCCTTTCCCTTGTAACGGCATGTGCTATCCTGACAACCACCCTAGAATACATCTGTAAACAAACAAATTGTGGAGAGCAATTGGCTTGTGTTGTTGTGCAGCGATCAAACAAATGCCTCTCTGTTCATGAACCAGGCCATATTATGTGAGGCCAAGTAATGCAATTCATCCTCTGATATGTTTCAGATTCACTCGGCGCCACAAAAGACCACTTGTATGGCTCTAATGAGGAGCTTTAAAGTTAATATCTTTCTTCTTTTCAAGGGAATAGTTTTGCAGCATTAAGGCAAATATCAACCTGCCTGACCATTTATAAACCAGGATTGAAAAACCCTGTACCAAAATATCTCACGTTACAGTAAGCAAAGAACTTACATCAGCAAGAGCATCCTTGCTTAATATTACTTCTTGATCTGCCTGCACTTTTTTGGTTTTCATTTAATCTGCGTAATACGTCAAACCAAATCCACAAACCCAGGGTTCGCTGTTTGGCCCGTTTCACTTCTCTGTCTATACCGGGTCACTCGGTACAGTCATCCAATCACATGGCTCTTTTTATCAATGTCATGCCGACAATGATGCACTTACTGACTCAACTAACCTTTAAACACCCTTGAGATATGATCTAGCAAACCTCCAAGGACCTCCAAATTCATGTTCTTATCAAAATGCTTTTGAATTCAACATACTTTCATATCTGAAATCTTCTGAAAACATGCCTGGGTCAAATTCCCCATATTTGAGGAACCATTATACTGTATATATATTTTTTAACTGTGGCATTATTTTCATTATTTTCATTTCATTAATTTTAATTTTGTGTGTGTGTTTTTTTATTAACGCATATCCCACTTCACTGTAATATAATTTTTGGCTTTTAAATTAGAATTATTAAAATGTAGTACAACAACATATTTCAATGATGCACAAACAAATTACCAATTTAAATATTAAATTATATAATTATTTTGAATAATTCATTAATATTTGATATAATTTTTTAATACTATAAAATAATAAAACATTAATATAATATAAAATGATAAAACATTAATCTAATCTAATCTAATAATATCACAATGCAAAAAACATCATGAAAATAGGCTTTTTTATTTATTTTTATTATAATTTGATAATGTAATATAATATAATAATAGTTATTAATAGTTAGTAAGGTAATTGTTAAGTTTAGGTATTGGGTAGGATTAGGGATGTAGAATATGGTCATGCAGAATGTGTGCGTTATAAATACTGATAAACAGCCAATATGTTAATAATATACATGCTAATAAGCAACTATAGTGAATAGTGAGAATTGTTCCATATACTAAAGTGTTACCATATATATATAAACTGTATTGTAATAGGCTTCTTATCTATTTAATTTGATTTTGGGTGTAATTTTGGCCTAGAGATGTTGTAGAATGAAGTGAATCTGGAGTTTAGGAACTTGCAAACCCAGAGCATTTACTGAGAAAGGTGTAGCAGAGGACAGCAGAATAAATCCTCTTAAAAGAAGCTGATTTACAATGAGTAAACTCAGTAATTCCCCTGTTAACACTAGAGAATGTTACCCCGCACACACAACATACACACGTTTAAAGTGCAGACTACCCCCCTAGTTCTCTCCTTCTTTCATGTGGTTTCTTCACATCCTTCAAAAGACACCCAAATGACTCTGCAAATGGGCTGCAAATGTGTCATGCAGGTTATCCACAAAACCCTTTTAGCGCTGCAAGAATGCTTAACCAATCTAACCCAACGCACTGAGGTTGACGCAGACAAGCGCAACAGGTTTGCAACACATTATCGGGAATTAAAGAGAGAAAAAAGAGACTATTTAAAAAGCATTATAGATTTTTTATACATTGTAAAATTATTTAAATTGAATTTATGCACATTTCCATCCTCAATTCTTATTATCATAATGTGAAAAATATCATTCTGATCATTGTAATGTAAAAACAACAGTGGTGTTTATAGATTATGGCTATATGTGTTGTAATATCTTTATACTGATTGTATGTACAGTAAATTATCATTGTATCCTACCTAAAGCTCTTTACTATGTCTATTTGTTAATTTAATTTCTTATTTATTCATTATTATTATTATATTATCTTAATTTCTTTTTTACATTTTCTATTTCTCCAAATAAATTTCTGTTTGGGATAGAGACTGAAATTGTAAAAAGCACTGTGTACAATTTATTAGATTTTTTAAATTTATTATATTGTATATTTTTTTATATATACAATTTATATATTACAGCATTGTATTAAATCACAACTGAAAAACAGTAATAGATAGAGAGATAGATGACAGACAGACAGACGGACGATAGATAGATAGATAGATAGATAGATAGATGACAGACAGACAGATGATAGATAGACAGTTAGAAAAAGGTCAAAACATATTATATTATATATTTTTTAACATTTCTCATAAGGATATTATTTTGTTAATGGGGATAGTTAAAGGGATCTTCAGCAAAAGAAATAAACTGACACAGGTTTGGAAAACAAGGTTGGAAAAACTATTTTAGAACAACTTGAACTTGAGTAATTGTAAAAAAATATTCCTAAATATAGGTTTCATGTTCTTGCAGAATAATAATTTGACTTGTTTTCATCTGATTTTGAGGTGAAATATGTTCTTGACAAGTTTTGTGAGATTTATAAGGAATGAGATGTATGAGATTTTGTGAGCCTTTATAAGGTAAACAAAGATGCCACACTGTCATGATAATGAGAACACAACTGGCATTTCACGTCATTATGGACACTTTTATCTCTTTGTATGTATCTGTCCCTCTCAATCACTTTACTGTCTTTTTGTGTCTCTCAATCAGAAAAGCACAAAAACAGCACAGAAGCAGAGCTGTCAAGAGTGCTTTCTACATTATTCACCATGGGCTTGGCTTATGTAATGCAGTCATGTGAGTGTGTGCCTGTTGGGAAGCCGGAGTATCATCAAGTAGAATGCCTATGCTAGTAACAGGGCTGATTATGCAACGCGCCTGTTTACACAAGCACCCACGCAAAACACATGTGTGAGCACAGAAACCAGCCCTGCCAGGCTGGGAAATCTAACTGCTCTACAATCGGAGCAGCCATCCCTTCTTTGACATTGACTGCCTCCGCCGCCACGCATCACCCTCCCTGTCCGCACGCAACCTCGCATCGAGGCTAGCCATTTGCCAGGTTGCCATAGCAACCGCACTGCACCTGCAAAACCCTGGCTGTGCGACTGCAGACGATGACGTGTGGCCCTGCTCTGAACTGGACTGCCTCCAGTTGATGATCCGAGCGCTCGCTTTGCCTTAGTGTCACTGAATAACATATTACTATCAGACTACTACTAATACTGCAATGTACAGTGCTTTTATGCACATTGCAGCACGTCATAAATAGAACGAGGCATCAGTTTACTGCATCCAGTGTAGACAACATACACCGGACGCGCAATGTGATGTGATAAGCAGGAGTTCTGGGCCGCGGCGTGGCTGGTATAAACACCAGTCCAGCCGCGATCAGCTCCGGTGTCCGTAACACAGGCTTTAAGGCGCCGCAGACGCGTGCCGTGATGCGCAGATCAGCTCTAGTCTCTAACGTCACTGAATCTGCTGTTAAAAATGAGCCATCCATTCATCATATCATCATGCAAAACTACGAATTAGAATCATGAACGACTGAGAACGGGAGACGTTTCAGACACGCGCTCCTCTTCACAATCGGTGGCATGCGCGAGTCAAGCGAGCGCGGATACGGTCCTGTGCTCGCAGCGCTTGCTCTTCAATTGCACGCACAAAGGTGTAGCCTGTATCCTTTCATATCAAAGCGCGAAATAAACTACGTGCATGCAATTTCGTGGTCTGTTAAATCATGAAGTTACCAAAAAGGCGATTAAAGCTACCTTAAAACTGTGCATGCATGTAATATATTTTATATGAGACATTTAAGAACATGTCTCTGAAATGGTTTTCAAAACTGTCCTGGAGCAGCCCAGCACTGTCTCACTCCTAACACACACCCGATTT
>NW_015653460.1:326674-335053 GCF_001515625.1 Sinocyclocheilus rhinocerous | reverse complement strand
GCGCTGTAGCCTGTATCCTTTCATATCAAAGCGCGAAATAAACTACGTGCATGCAATGCCGTGGTCAGTTAAGTCATGAAGTTACCAAAAAGGCGATTAAAGCTGCCTTAAAACTGTGCATGCATGTAATATATTTTATATGAGTCACATTTAAGAACATGTCTCTGAAATGGTTTTCAAAACTGTCCTGGAGCAGCCTAGCACTGTCTCACTCATCTAACCCACCCGATTTAACTCATCAGCTCGTGTTTATTTTAGCACTTCTGTCAGTGAATACGCAGCCTGCAAAACACTAAAATAAATATCAAAGAAATAATACAGATAAACAAGAAAGTAGCCTAAATAAGAAAGTTAAATACACCCTGTCTACCGGACGCGAGCGGCGCAGTGCGACAAAATACTTTAAAACTCATTATAATCAGTGATGCTACACTGGATGCGGCACGACACGACATGACAAATCCCCGACAGTAAACTGCCACGTCCTATTTATGAGGTTCTGACACAGAGTTCAAATGTCCTGTGTAGACACTAGACAGACTTTAGTTGCGACGCGGCGGTGTTGCGTCCGGTGTAGACACTGTTCACTGTAGACACCAAGCAAGCGGCACATTAACTCCTCATCTGCACGCGCTCTCATTGAAATAGGAATCGTTGCCACATTTCTTGTTAACATCTTTCATTTATCACGGTCTTGTTTGTATTTGGCCAGTTTGGAGAAAGCCTCACCAAACCTGACCAGCCAAGCGTTTGCGATCATGGGAACTTGTACAAACGCGGATGGCTGACATGAATGGAGATGGCTCCAGATCGGCGATGTAGTATTTGGTTTCCCAACAAGGTCCATCGCCCAAAAGAAAATTAATTTGCTGAATGCATAAACTGGATTTTCCTGCGCTCAAACCTGCCAATCTAAAGGAAACTCTGTGTATGGCATTTGAGGTCATTTGTGAATTACCATAGACTTATAGTCTAAATAAAATAATTTGCAACTATTACTGTTATTACACTTGTATACAAAACTTTGTATTATGCTTGTTATAGAATGCGTGACGTCGGTGGCAGTAGACAACCGCATCACAGCCCTAATATATATATATACATATGAAAACGTCAGATGCAAAAACCTCTAAGCCCGTCTGAGATTTTTAAATGAGCATTTTTATTAGGCTCCTATGTTTAGGTTCAGTCATTTCACTTTAATGGCAAATAAAAGGTGATTAGTCAGTTATTGAATGCCTTATTTTTTTTAAATGTCCGATGACATTTTCATAGGAGCCTGATAAAAAGCTCATTTGAATGAAAAATCTCAGACTGACTTCGAGATTTTTGCATCTGAAGTCTTCATATATAATATCTCAATGATATAAAATAACTCTGAAAATGCAATGTGTTCTTAGATTTTTTTTTTTAAATGATAAAAATATTGCAAATAAACATGCATTTTGTGCTATATAAATAGACTTGAATTGATTTTAAAAATAAAACAAGTCAAATATATTCTGGTTCCGAATTATTATTTACGGTGACCGAGACGTGCAAAACAAATCACAATTCCAAAAACAAAATAACAAATTACAAACGCAAATGCAAATCTAATTTGAATTTGTCATTGTGTTTTCTGACTTGTTATTTTGTTTTCGGAATTGTTGATGTGTTTTCTGATTTGTTATTTTGTGTTTTTAGATTTGCATTTGCGTTTGTAATTTGTTATTTTGTTTTCAGAATTGTGATTTTGCACTTCTCGGCAACCGTAATAATTTGATCAAACTGCCAAATATATTTTCCCCAAACGAAACGAAACTAAACAAAACAAAACTAAACTGCCAAATATGAAGACGGTTTTACACAAAACGAAACAAAACACAGAACAAAATGGCAAAATATGAAGACAGTTTTACACAAAACGAAACAAAACGGCAAAATATGAAGACGGTTTTACACAAAACAAAGCAAAATAAATAAACATATCAAAAATTAAAAATACCCATTTTTGTTGCCAAGATGATATATAGACACCTATTAATTAAACATGTAGCTTCATGAGGTCATGTGACAAACATAATGAGGTCATGTGATACTATAGTACAATACCGTACTTACTAATAATGCCTATTTTTAGTAAGTTTAACCTACCATAAATATATTCACTAAGTAGAAAGTTGCTATTTTTGAAAACAGCCTTAGCCTCCCTGCATTCCTTTAGTTCCTCTCTCATTTTCTCTCTCTCTGCACTTTCTGTTTTCTTCAATTTACCCACTGACTCCTCAGTGACCCAAGCTATCTGGCGCGCCTGCAGCGGCCTTATTAGTGTTTTCTTATCTCAATTCAATGCATGCTCTCCTTCCCTCTTCCTGTTTTGCACCAGAGGAGGATGCCCTGCATTTCAAAGGAAAGGACACGGCTTTCCTACACACAGATGAGATATGCAAAACCCCCACCTTGCATCAAAACAGCAATTCAGATAAAGGGTCTGGATATGCTTTTGTTCACTTGGTAATTAGCTCTGTCATGCATACTGTTAATTTTACCACATCTGCCCTGGATCAGCTGACACACTGTGCCACACACAAGTGCCACAATCGTTGTTTACTACAGTATCTGAATTCACTGCAGGTTTGAACAGAGGCTTATCTCATGTAAGTCATAAAAACAACCCCTCAAAAACAAAAGAAGTGAGAGCTGATCTCACCTGTATGACAGGGTTCCCTCCCTCCAGCAGAGCGATGGCCAGCAGGATGCTTTCCTGGAAGATTCGGTCACTCGTGGCGTTCATGATGAGGTCAATGACCAGGTCAGACGCACCTTCTCTGTCCAGATGACACTGCACTTCTGCCAGGCTAATCTCCCCTCGACTGCCCACTGAACCTCCACCACCTCCTGGGAATAAAGAATATTAAATATAAATATTATACATATACCACAGTTCAAAAGTTTCAAGGGAGGGTGATTTTTTGTGACAGTAAAGACATTTTTTGATGCTACAAAAGCTTTCTATTGCAAATAAATTCTGTTCTTTTTAAAGTTCTCTTCATCAAAAAATCCAGCAAAAACAACATATTGCGGTTCCACAAACATATGAAGTAGCACAACTGTTTTTGACATTGATTGTAACAAGTTAAATGTTTAATACAATTGACGACCAAATCAGTATATGATAGCTATATGATATGATAGCTTTGCTATCACAGGAATAAATTACTTTGTAATATGAAAAATTATTTAAAAACATTGATTTAAAAAACATGTATTTTAATATTTGAATATGTAATATTTAACATTAAAAAAATTAGACATTTATTTTAATAATAATGTAAATATATGTTTTTACTGTATTTTAGATCAAATAAATTCAGCATTGTGAGCACGAGAGACTTCTTTTATAAACATTAAAACATCTTACCAGACACTGGAATATTGGCTTAATCAGTTCAACGCATTTACATGACATTTCATATGACAATATTTTGATATTAGTTAGAATTGTAATGTGCATGCATACACATTCACTGAATATTTCAGTCATTACAGAACTAAAAAATCTATTACAATTATTGTAATTTTGTCCAAATACAAGTCCATTTCTTATATAATTGCTGCCCTTTTTCAGTTCCGATCAAATTTAAATGGTACAACAAAAATCAAATAAAATCAAACCAATTCATGGCCAAATCTCAACTGTATTCAGTGTTAAGAACTTGAACAGGCCTTTTTGATGAGATGTTGCACCAATTTTACATGAAATCTAAGGACTGGTAGTCAATAAATGACCAAACAAATGACCTTTTTGGTAAGTTTGGGTCAAAGTTTGACCTAAACCTAGTTTTCCTATCATCTGCAGTTTCCTCTAAAGAGATATCCGCTTTAACACACTCGCTAGGTGTGTCTGGAGGCTATTCACACAGGAAGTGCAGGTGCCACATTCTTGTCGCCTGGCAACAGCGATGGCTCCGAATATACAGAACACGTAGCATAGAGAAGAAAGTGGTCGGGGAGGGAGTCATCTTAACAGCGGGGTATTACAAAATGAAGTTGGTGTCTATGTTTGAAAAGGTCAGCTTGCATCATCTATTATAAGAAATTTAAGGTGCTGCACAAACCTGTAGGAGTCTTGGACTGCCCGCCGGGGGTGAGCGGCCCGTTGCTGAAATTGGTCAAACTGTCTCGCCTGCCTCCCGGCTTGAAGTTGCCATAGTAACGGTTCACCAGGACTTGCCTCAAAGCTTCACTCTGACAACAGGGAAGGGGGCGGAGTCACAGGAGGAGCATTATGACAAACATCATCAACGCCGAACATCAGTGTGCCACCATGACAGATATCATCAAATGGTTTGATTTGAAAATAAAGAAATAAAATATGAAAACAAACAAGATTTTGACATGAATGTGGTTGCAGATTTTAGATATTATATTGTATCTTTTTTTAATGGAGAAATACACATACGTATCCTTCCACGGGTGGTCAATGAGAAACAAAGAGTTTCCAACATTTAAAGGGGTCATGACATGAGAAATCAAATATTCTTCGATTTTTTTGGCATATAAGAGGTCTTTATACCATTAAAAATCCTGCAAGTTTCATAGCTTAAAACATCCTCCTCATTATAAACAAAATATTTATTTAATCAAGCTCCAAAAATGGCTATTTTGAATCCGAGGGGCAAGGTGACATCACCTGGCGCAGTCGTTTGCATAAACACTGCCTCCAGAGCAAGAAATTGTCGAATAGTCTTCTTCTCACCATAGGCCCCGCCCACTGGTGTTCAGCCGCTTAACGGCTGACACTTGATCATGCTGAATGCGAGTGTCGCGTCAAAAGCAAACAGAAATTACAATCACTGCCGCTATCTTGTCTACACTGGATACAGTATACAGATGCGCGTTTGCTTTCTGACACAGTCCACATGCTTGAGTCTGTCGTCAGGAAAAACAGAGTGAAAGAACGTTTGCTTTGACGCGTTTGGTTTAAAAAGCTTGTTTGCTTCTTTGTACAGATATCAGAAGGATCCCAGCGTAAGTAACAAGTGGATAATTTATTTTTAATGGCACCCCGGGATAGTGTCAGAGGATTGGTCGGAGCATTTTGTTTTGTAAACGAGGCACAGGGTCATGGAGAGTTCACAAAGAAACATTTGTTGAAAGATGAAGCAGAACTAGATCTGACTGCAGCTGCATCACAAACCATAAGTAAATGATTTCATAATGTTTGTCTGAAAATGACCGTTTTATTTTGATTATGTTGTCAAAAAACTCACATGCAATAGGAGGGGGCATTGATACAGTTTCCTATGCAATCACGTTAGCCAATCATAACAGTGGCAGATTACTGAGAAGCCTTAAAGGACACGCCCCTTAAAAACAGGTCGTTTTAGACAGAGGGCCAGAATGAGGGTTGAAAATAATTTTTCCACATTTATTTGTTGTTTTTTGTGCAAAAAACGTTTACACAAAACTATTAATGTTATAAGTAAACCTCAAGGAACATATTAAAATGAAAAAATCCATGTCATGACCCCTTTAACTTGAAGCCTGTATATTGTTTGCGTTTGGGGTCAGTAAGATTTGCTTTAATAGTTAGTATCAATAGTTGAATTCAGGCAGAATGCGTTAAATTGATCAAAAGTGATAGTAAAGACATATAAAGTATTTCTATTTTAATAAAATAGAAATAAATTAAAACAAGCCTCTAAATAAAGACATTTCTTTTGAACTTTCTATTGAGTCCTAAAAAATCTTTTCCCATAAAAAACAAATGAACAGAACAACTTTTTTCAATGTTTCTTGAACACAAATACAGCATAATAGAAACAAATTAGGCTTAAAAAAACACACAACTACAATAGAAAACAATTATTTTAAATTGTTATACTTCACAATATTACAGCTTTTACTGTGCAGACTAATCTTAACCAAACTTTTGTATGATAGTGTATTTAAAATGCCAAATTGCTTTATATACATTGCAATGGCTTATACTGCTTCATAATAATACTTGCTACACCTTTAAAGAGCATAACTCATAATAAACTTTGAGTGCTCACTTAGCAAAGGTGTAACTATGTATAGGTTATGCAGTAAGTTGTATGTTAACTGTCTAAAGGTGTATTATGTAATATATTATATTGAAATTCTCAATAACGTGTTACACAAACAGGCTTTAAGGAAAGTGTTACCGAATTAATTTCCTTTGTGGGATGCTACTCAGCTCCTCCTCAAGACCAGTCCCTACCTCGTCCTGTTACATTTGATTAGTTCAGTCAGAAACAGGTCAGAAAGTAAGACAGAATCTGATAACGCTAGATCCCTTTCCTTAGTCGCTTCTAACCTCATAATACCAGAAGCCTCGGATACAAGACACCACACCAATTAAGACTGATCCTAATTCAGTGATTACACAGTTAAAAACAAACCCAACTGCTCACTCGAAACACCCCCGAACCCCAGTCCGTGGAACCACACACACAATCACAACATCAAGATGTTAATCACCTATAAACGGATCAAATCACCTTCTACAAACATAAAGAGCAAATAGTCATCCAGTGGAACCTCCACCCCTTTGGATCAGACAGGAGGGTGTGAACAGGGTGAGTTTGTGAATGGGCAAATCAAGCGGTGGTCAGGGTGTGCGTCCCGTGCCCCGAGCCCTGTTTCTTTACCTACCCTTCTCTGATCCTCCAGTTGCTTCTGGGGCTGGTTTGGATCAAACTCCTGAGTGACGTGAGTTAGCAGAAAGCAAAAAGGAGGGAAGAAAAATGAGAAGCATAAAAAAAAGAAAGGGGTCAAGACTGAGAACATTAGTCAATATTTAGACATGCACAAAAAAGTGGGGCAGATTACATCATGCAGTTAAATGAGAGGCTTGGTGTGTATGTGTGTGAACGTGTGTGTGTTTGGGAGCAGACAGGCACCGAGGAACATCATGCAGAGCAGAGGAGCATGAGCTTCAGTTTATCCATAAAGCCCTAAAATAATCCCTAAAAGGAAGCAGGAAAGGGGGTAAAAACAGGAAAACTAATAAATAATAAATTTCATAATATTTGTTTTTGAATCCCCTGCCCTTTAATGAATACAAACTCTGTTGTTTGGCAGCATCAAACTCTGCTAACCTATTCTACAGGCCATCTGTTTTACGTCGGACCGTAGTTGTGTTTCTACAGAGGCAAGAGCGGGAATGAAACCATGTTAATTACATAAGCACCGCACAGGGCGCCAAAGCTAGAAACGTAAGCCATGAGTGAGAGGAATGAAAGAGAGAGAAAACTTTTATCCAGATTATGTAATGGATCCTGTCTACTATTACTACACACTGCGGCCCATGCCCTCAGCTGCCTTGGAAAAGCGGTAGGTCTGCTTTTCATCCTTACTTCTCCCTGTCTGTCATACACATGGATATACAGTATGTGGCTACATGCAAAATGTACAACAGCGACAGACCACTTTTCTGCAGCCTTGGTTTCAGAAGGTTTCTTCCTCATTCAGTTTCTCCACAGGCATTTTAAAAACTAAATAAATAAATTGAAGAAAGGATTTCAACTCATAAACCAATTCAACTAGTTCACAGAATGAATGAAAAACTTTGGAAAGTCAGAGAAAAGTCAAAAATAGAAATATTATTAGCTGTAATTTAGCTGTTCTTGTTGCAACAGCAACTCTTACTGATTGGGGATCCATATAGGATCCTTCTTTAGGATTCACCCTGAAATTTGGTTAGTAAACTTTGATTTGGATCAGAATATTTAAGAAAATCAGAGAAGAAATGAAAAAGTACAAGGCTGTGTCTTTTATAAATGAATTAAAGGGATAGTTCATCCAAAAAGTAAAATTCTGTCATCATTTATTCACCCTCATGTCGTTCCAAACCTGTATGAGTTTCTTTCTTATGTTGAACATAAAAGAGGATATTTTGAAGAACACTGATAATCAAAAATGTGATGGTCCCCACTGACTTGGCGTTGATAAACGCGAGATCTCTGGCAAATAAGACTTTTATTCTGAACGATCTCTTTGCCTCTCACGAACTTGATTTTTTATTTGTTACTGAGACTTGGCTTAATGCTGGCGACACGTCTTCACTCTCTGAACTCTCTTCTGCTGGTTGCAGTTTTTTCAGTACCCCTAGGTCCGTTGGCCGGGGTGGGGGTCTTGCAGTTGTTTTTAAAGAAAAGTTTAAATGTAGACTTTTACCCTCGGACTCTTTTTGTTCGTTTGAATCTCAGCTAATTACATTGAATTCTTTTAAGTCTGTGCTATGTGTTTTAATTTATAGACCCCCAAACTCTCATGGGGATTTTATACAAGAATTCTCTGAACTGTTATCTGCAATTGTCCCCTCTTTTGACAAAATTTTAATTTTGGGGGATTTCAATATACATGTGT
>NW_015653460.1:311857-326362 GCF_001515625.1 Sinocyclocheilus rhinocerous | reverse complement strand
CTTATGAGATTTTGAAGAACTGAATGAATGAATATCAAAGGGCTGTCAAATTAGCTAGAGCAAATTATTTTTCTGCCATTATTTCCAGAAACTGTCATAATTCTAGAGTACTTTATTCTACTGTAAACGCTGTGCTCAATCCTGTTGCCACCCCATCACTCATTCCTTCTGTGGATATATGTGAAGCATTCTTACATTTTTTTTATTGGTAAGGTCGCTTGAATTAGATCTCAAATTTAATCTGCTAGCAATGAGCTGATCACTCCTGCCGATCCTATTAATCAGTTGACAAGTTTTTTGCCTACTTCTCTACAGCAGTTTAAAGATATAATTGCGCATATGAAGCCTACTAGGTCTCCAGGTGATGTCATCACTTGTATGCGGATGATTCACAAATTTACTTACCATTGAAACAGGACCATAAATGTGCTTTGCAGTCTCTGCATCAATGTCTGACAGAGGTTAAGTGCTGGTTGGCAAATAATTTTCTTCAATTGAATGAAGATAAGACAGAGATGATTTTATTTGGTAATAAGGGTTATGTTAATGATATCTATGACTGCCTGGGGCAGTTTCCTGGGAAGAAACTGTCCCGTGTAAAAAATCTTGGTGTCATCTTTGACTCTGAGCCCAAATTTGACCGACAAATTAATGCTGTTGTTAAAAATAGCTTTTTCCATCTAAGGTCAATATCTAAGCTGAAGTCCATCCTCTCTTTTGAAGATATGGAGAAGGTTGTTCATGCTTTTGTGTCATCTCGTTTGGACTATTGTAATGTGTTGTATCTGGGTTTGAATCAGCTCTCTCTCTCTCATTTGCAGCTTGTCCAGAACTCAGCTGCCAGACTTTTAACAAGTACAAAGGGGAGAGAGCATATTACTCCTGTGTTAATCAAACTGCATTGGTTACCTGTACGATACAGAATTCATTTCAAAGCGTTGCTGTATGTTTATAAGGCTGTGCATGGTCTATCACCTGACTATGTTACTGATTTAATTAGTGTCTGTCAATCCAGCAGATCTCTGCGCTCAAATGATCAACTACTCCTAATGGTTCCGCGATCTCGTCTAAAATGTAGAGGGGATCGTGCTTTCTCTGTGGCAGCTCCTAGGCTCTGGAATGCCCTTCCTCTGTCTATTAGAACTTCTCCAACCTTGGGTGTTTTTCAGAGTTCGCTTAAAACTCATTTGTTTTCTCTAGCTTTTGACAATGTTTTTTAGCTGTGTATGATATTTGTGTTCTTCAAAATATCTTCCTTTGTGTTCAGCATAAGAAAGAAACTCAACATGTTTGGAACAACATGAGGGTGAGTAAATGATGACAAAATTTTACTTTTCGGGTGAACTATACCTTTAACCACACATCCCATGAAGCACAGTGAATGACAAGCATGACAATAAAATGTAAATCTATTGACAAAGTTATTCATGATTAGACATTATGTTATATAACATCAACAAGAACATAATAATAACAATAATTATAATTATTATTAAATTCAACATACCATTAATTATAGCAAAATATTCAAAAACAAATATCCAAGTTGTTAGACAGTGCATGAAAACTCATTTACTTAAATTATTTGCAGTGTTTCATGGGAGTGGAAGTCAATGTGTTGAATTCTTTGAGCATGTTTTTTGTTGCCATAATAACAGAAACTTTAATTGGAGGATCCTTCTTCAGAATCTAATCTATAATTTGGTTAGTAAACACGGTTTACAAATAAAACTGTTGAAATCTAGAAAGAAAAAAGCTGAAAAGCTGAGATCATACAAATCCCAACTTCTACAGAAGCATATATCTCCGAGCGCATGGTATGCTTCTTTTGAAAGGTCATTTGTTATCAGGTAACTTCTCAATGGAGAAAATGAATGGGTTTTCACGACCAGATCCCAATCGATAATCAGCAAGACCAAAAAGAGGTCAGCTTATTGGTATATTTCCACACCGAGGGGGAAAACAGATCTAAGAGGAAAGATCTAAGTGTGGTGTGTGCCAGCGTGGGGCTTTGTTTTCCCATTTGCATGGACAGAGATGACTCAAAGCGGAGACAAAGAGGCAATTGCAATGCAATGAGGCAAGGACATGGTATGAGACGATCAACTACTGACTGCAACAACCCATATTCCCACATCCCAGCCCAAGGTTGGCAGGGAGGGTGAATATGTGTTGGACACACCTCTGCTGGGACCTCTGGTTCTGGTGGGGGTGCAAGCTAATGGAGATAAAAAGTCATGAGTTAGTTAATGCAGATTAGTCTCTGGCACTGCTAGAACGTGTTAATGCCCTTGACAAACTAGAAACTCATTAATGCAGCGTGCATCAGACCCATCAGAAATAACCAGCCTGCGAGAATAGACTTTCCTACACTTAAGCGTCTGCAGATTGGGAAGGTTGCACATTCATCTATGCCAGCGTAGGGTTGATTGACCTCAGCAGGTCAGCCTACATGTCGGCTTCTTATCAAAAAGGGTCATCGCAGTGGAAAAACAGGCAAAAATGTGCACGCAAACGTATTTGATAAAAGGCTTCAATACCGAATCTCAAGCAGTTATGTAATGCATTCTCAAGCCGTGATTTGGCAGAAGAAAACATTACACTTAAGTGTTACCAAGTTGGGTGTGGGAAAAAAAAAGTTTTTTTTTTTTTGTGTGTGCAGTTGATTTTCAAAAAGGTATTTGCAACTTGTTTGGTCCTGTCACAACATTCACATGGAAGTATTTCCACAATTATTGGTGCATTAGTAAGACAAGAAAAGACACATAAAATCAAAAAGTTAAAGTCGTGCAAGAGCAAAAAGGAACGAGCAAAGCAGGCTACATGCACGGCACGCAAACAGTTCCTTGTACGACACGTCAGAGACAATGAAAATGAGTATACTACTATTGATCAAAAAAAAAAAACAACATTCAGATAGCATAAACACTCAGTGCCATTTGATATCATAAACGTTTGTTTGATTCAAAAGGATGCAAAGAGGAAAATTTGAGTATGTTGTCTGGAACCATTCTAACACAAAGAAAAAGAGGGGGGTTCTAAATTAGCAACAGCCGTGACGCACGCACATTTTTGTGTGAGTAATACTGCAACCAGTAAGGAATCTCCCTTTCTGCGACATCATTTTTCAGCTGGAAAATAATGCTGCTGCAAAACACAAGGTGTGAATGCGAAATGTCCCTCTCTAGCCACCATAAATGCATGCTTTCATCACAAGCTATAAAAACACTTTCTTGTGAATTTCCCCATGAGAAATCGATAAAGCACATCCATTCATCTGCACATCCGTCCGGTAATGAATCCGAATTCGATTTAACACTGACTTTTCAAAGAGCTCTTGGCTACTTTTTCTTCCAGTGCAAGTCACAAGTTTGTGTGTCACAAGTTTGTCGGGTGTGGGGACGAAACACCTCGAGCATTCACTGATATCACAGCTTTATTCTTTGCGGTGCATGTCAATGGCGAGAAGCTTCGAGGGTTCATTTCAGTCACTGTCATTGTCGAAAAAAAGCACGGTTGGGTTTGCAAACACACTTTCTAACCTGATAAGCTCTATAACATAAATGTGTGTCTGTCTTAAAGCTCTGGCCTAAAGACTGAAGGAAACTCACTTGGTGACCTCATTTACGCATTTCAGTCTAATAAGACGGAAACTGGACTGTTGCGTTCACAAAAGGGTTTAGGATGTTGTATGTCCGCCGGGTCTTCGCCACTGCCAGAGTCTTTTGGTAAATAGCCCGTTGCACTTTTATTGCCAATTATTGCAGAAGGTCATATATCAGTAAAGAGCCTGGATTCCAGGAAAAAATAAACAGAAAAAAAAGAAGGGCAGGTCTTATGTAACCTCTGGTTGCGAGCTGGCGGGAGTCCAGGAATCGTGCTGCACGAAGGCGAGGAAACTGGGACAGCGAGCGCGCAGGGACGGATGTGTCCACAGCTCCCCCTGATGGACGATACCAGATGTGCAGAGGAGGAGCCAGAGATAACAGAGAACACATGAGGACAACAGACCCCAACTGACAACACACTGACTCAATCTACTGGCATAGAGAGAGACACATACAGAGAGAAAGAGAGGGACAGGGCAAAAGATAGACAGGTAAAGACAATGAAAAATATAAACAAACAATGAATTAACAAGGAGAGAGAGAGACAGGCAGAGAAAAAGAAAGTGAGAGAGAAAGACAGAAAGAAAGATTATGACAGACAGAAAAAAAACAGAACAGATAGTAAGACAGAAACAGAGGCAGACAGAAAGACTTATAAAAAGAATAAATAAAAGATCACACTTTATATTAAGGTCCCATTCTCGCTATTAACAAACCATTAACTATGACCTTTGCCTCAGTAAATTCCTAATCTGCTGCTTATTAATAGTCAGAAAGGTATTTGTTAAGTTTAGGTATTGGGTAGGATTAGGGATGTAGAATATGGTCATGCAGAATATATGCTTTATAAGTACTGATAAACAGCCAATGCTATTAATAGGCATGCTAATAAGCAGCTAGTTAATAGTGAGAATTGGTCTCTATACTTAAGTGTTACCAAATAAAACAACATGAAAACAGAATGATAGAAAGTCATAGAAAATGTGAAACAGAGACAGGCAGAAATATTAAGAAAGAGAGAAAGAAAGAGAGAGAGAAAGATATAAAGAAAGAAAGAGAGATAAAGAGAGAGAGAGAGAGAGAAAGAGAAAGAAAGAAAAAAGAAAGAAAAAGAAAGAAAGAAGACTACTTATGGCTGAGAGAGGGTCTAGCACAGTCCAGGTGAAGGAGAGACACACACACACACACACCACTCTCTCCATCCACATTACATAAGCTTCTCTGCTCAGCAGCACAGCCGCATTGTCAACCTAAAGCCATATTATCCTCCCCATCCCTCTTACATCACACACACACACACACACAGACTTACACTCTGTGACAGGAGACACATTCTCTTATGTAATATAAAGATGAAGAGAGAGACACAGAGGGAGAGGTGTCGTATGTTATGAGCAGGGATGGTCAGTGAACACGTGTGTAAGTGTGTATGAGGGCTCAGACTCATGATGCGCTCTAATGACATGACCTCCCAATCATCATCAAAAAACATATGTATATATATATATATATTAGTGCTGTCAAATGATTAATCGCATCCAAAATAAAAGTATTTGTTTGCATAATATACGTGTGTGTACTGTGTATATTTATTATGTATATATAAATAGACACACATGCATGTATATATTTAAGAAAAATATGTTATGCTTATATATTAAATATATTTATATATAAATTACATTAATATAAATATATACATGTAAATACATGTAAACATTTTCTAAATATATACTGTATGTTTGTGTATTTATATATACATAATAAATATACACAGTACACACACATATATACACATATGTAAACAAAACCTTTTATGTTGGATGCGATTAATCGCGAATAATCGTTTGAAAGCACTAATATATATATATATATATATATATGTGTGTGTGTGTGTGTATAGGACCATCACATTATACCTGTATATTATGTGTGTGTGCATGTATGTATGTATATAGGGCCATCGCATTATATAACTTTATTTCTGGATTAATATACTGTACATATACAACCATTCAAAAATTTGGGATCTGTAATTTGAATGCAATTTATTCCTGTGATGCAAAGCTGAAATTTCAGCATCATAACTCCAGTCTTAAGGGTCATATGGCCTTTCAGAAATCATTCTAATATGCTGATTTGCTGCTCAAGAAACATTTCTTATTAATATCAATGTTGAAATCAGCTTTACTGCTTAATATTTTGGTGGGAACTGTAATTTGATGTTTTCAGGATTCCCTGATGAATAGAAAGTTCATAAGAACACAATTTATTTAAAATGCAAATATTTCATAACATTATTAATGTATTTACTGTCACTTTTGATTACTGTGTCCTTGCTGAATGAAAGTATCAGTTAGGAAAAACTGATCTTACTGACCCCAAAAATTTAAATTGTATATATACACATACATATATGTTTATACAAAATTGTTTGTGTGTGTGTGGTAAAAAAAGACAAATGCTGTCAATAACCTGCATCAAACCCAGAACTTTCGACTAGAAAGGTATTTACTCACGAGTGCTTGTGTCACCTTATTTATCGAAATGCCCCCGTCAGCACTTCAGCGTTATCTTTCACTAGTAAGAATGTATAGAAAAAAAGCACACATTGCATTTTTAAACGCCTCAAGCCGACCATTTGACGTTCTGTTTTTTCCTCAGAAGGAGTGTATTACTTAAACTTGTGATATGGTTTCTGCTGACCTTAATTTAACACCAAAACACCCAAAAAAAAACACTGATGAACACACCCTTTAGTGACCTTTTACACTTCTCCTCCTATACAAATACAAGTCATGATGACACACAAACAGACACACATATACACAAATAATAATGCCATTTTTCTTGTTCAGCCATGCCACACAACTGCATGGATGTTCAAGAACGTTCACACACGTCTTCCTGTTATGGGGAGACCGGGTCGCATTTCATCCCTGGAAGTGATAGGAGAGCAGTGACTATAAATATAGTATGAACTCCCACCTGCCTTCCTGACTTCAACTCAAACACGCACAGACACTCACTTTAAACTTTGAATTTACAGATACATTGCCACCTCTCACATAAAAAGGAGTCAGTGGAAAGCAACCACAAAGATCGGTGTTACTCGTAATTATAGTGCTTGCATGACAGACCTACACTGAATTTTTGAAATAAACAGCATACTTAAACTTTGAAAACTTCCCACTGACCAAGATATGGTTAGAATATTTACTACTCATTTACTACTCAAAATCTAATTCAGATGACATTTGCACAATGGATTATGATTTGCATACTAATATGGATTGGGACCAATAAGTAAAGCAAAATGCTTTAAAGGAACACTCCACTATTTTTGAAAATAGGCTAATTTTCCAACTCCCCTAAGAGTTAAACAGTTGAGTTTTACCGTTTTCGAATCCATTCAGCCAATCTCCGGGTCTGGCGTAGCACTTTTAGCTGTAGCTTAGCATAGATAATTGAATCTGATTAGACCGTTAGCATCTCGCTCAAAAATGAGCAAAGAGTTTCTATATTTTTCCTATTTAAAACTTGACTCATCTGTAGTTACATCGTGTACTAAGACCGACGGAAAATGAAAAGTTGCTGTTTTCTAGGCCGATATGACTAGCAACTATACTCTCATTCCGGCGTAATAAGCAAGGAAATTTGCTGCCGTACCATGGGTGCAGCAGGCGCAATGATACTACGCAGCGCCTGAAAATAGTCCCCAGCACGTTCCCTGTGCAAGCAGGTGGTCACGTTGGTTATGTTGACGGAAGTTAGCCTATTTTCAGGCGCTGCGTAATATCATTGTAATATCAACAGCAACTTTTCATTTTCCGTTGGTCTTAGTACACGATGTAACTTCAGAAGAGTCAAGTTTTAAATAGGAAAAATATAGAAACTCTTAGGTCTTAGTACACGATATAACTACAGAATTGTCAAGTTTTAAATAGGAAAAATATCAAAACTCTTTGGTCATTTTTGAGGGAGATGCTAACGGTCTAATCAGATTCAATGATCTATGCTAAGCTACAGCTAAAAGTGCTACGCCAGACCCGGAGATCGGCTGAATGGATTCGAAAACGGTAAAACTCAACTGTTTAACTCTAGGGGAGTTGGAAAATGTGTTCCTTTAAGATATTAAGTCTTGTTTTCAGAAAAAAATTATGTGAGTTTATGCTTAAAACAACAAAGTCAGAATCTTAATTCAAAGGGAAAACACGTTTATTTTTCTGGCCCCACTGCCATATATTTTTCTTATTTTAAGCAAAAACTCATTTTGATCAATATTTCAAAAAACAAGACTTAATATTGTCATTTTACATCGCAATCTTGATTTAGGAATGTTTCGATATTTATACTTAAAAACTAGTCAAAAAACTGAGTAAGAAAATATTTTGTTCATTAATAAGAATTTCAGATGATTGGAACCAATTCAGAAATCTAATTTGTGGTATTCCGACTTCATTTCTAACTGATCCTGCTTTTTCCACAACCTCAATAAGCGTTTACGCATTTATATGCGTCAGAGATCCATCAAAGCTTTTAACAATATGGTGTGTGGATGCCATGCTGTTTATTATTTATGCCTTTATTTTTGTGAACAGTCAACAGAAAACTGGCAGCAAAGAGTTTTATTTATTCAGAACCAGACTTTTTTTTTACGCAAGCACTTCCGGAAAGACAAATCTAATTATAAAATAATTTACGCTTTATTCTATAAAGTATGTATTCACGTTTCTCACATAAAAAGTTCAAATCACACACAAAAAAAAGATTTATATTGCTAATAAACTGCTGAATTTGCCATTTTTTGGTTTGTCAGATCAAGAAATCACAAACTAAGACTGAAAACCGTTTTCAGTTGGAGCTTTCCTTGCAAATGCAGTTGAATGAGCCACAATTTCACAACTTACCTGAACTGGGTTTGGCTATATTTCAGTTTCGCTAGATCATCAGCGTAATGTGTTTTTGGCTGGATTAATACGGTGTTATTATCATAAAAAAACTCTGTAATTACTTGTTCTTCAGAGCTTAAACACAGTGCCAATTATATGTTGTGACGTCCCTGTTAAACCGCTACTGTTGTTGTGTCTCAGCAATGAATGTAACAGGAATGTAAACTTGAATTAAGGATACATAGAGGAAGTGTGAACAAAGAGTGGTGGGCTGATACACTTACACGCATTTTCACCAGCACACACTATCTAAAACAAGGCCAGTGGTAAAAAAAACACATGCACAAGAACACACACTGAAACTATCAGGTGAGGTTAACTGCACGCAACCTCAACACACACAGACAGACAACAAAAACGGCCGGTTTGTGGTGAACAAACACCAGCAAAAAGCTCAAAAGAAAAGAGAACAAGCACTAAGTAGGACGACTACATTGGCGCGAGAGCGGGAAGCCCAACTAAACATAGCAAATAATAAAACCAAAAATAAAAAACAACCTCAGCCACATCCAGCTCATCATCAAAGGCAATTAGCTGGAAGAGAAGAGCATACAGCAAAGTTAGTATCGTGAAGGAAGGAATCAGAGAACGCTCAAATAAAAAATGCCAAACGATGTTCGTTAGTGACATAACACAAGATTATTGTGATTGTTATTTATCAGCATTAGCTCTGAAAGCATTAGTTGCCAACTACAAAAAGGTGTGACCAAATCTTGTCATTTGTAGTTAAAGACCCCATGAATTCATGAGTGCAGTTTTCTTTCCAAAATAAAATAAAATAAAATAAAAAATCAATATAAACAAACAAAATTAAAAAAAATGTAATCAAAAATAAAATTATATTAAATAAAGAATAAAATCAAATAAAATCAAACAATATAAATACACTGGTAGCATACAGATGGTCTCATATCTAACAGACATAGAATTAAAACCTTAAACTCTCTTTTTGTTTTCATGGAGTCTTTAAATCAGAAATTGGATATAGCCAGAATTAACATTATAATAAAATCTTGGGCATTCAGATATGTTAGTGACGTTAATTGGGTGTTAATTCATTTAGTGATGGTAAAAAAAAACACATTAGGAAAATCAGCATGTTTTATAAAGTGTTAGGAGGACATGAACAGATCAGCAAAATCAGCATGTTTTATAAAGTGTTAGGAGTCATGAACAGATGCATGTGTGTGTGTTTGTGTGCAGTTATGTATATAAAAGTATATAGGTTAATAAAAACAGCATGTCAGATGTTTAACATAGTCCTCTGATCTTGGTTTTAGGCGCTAATGTGGAAAGACAGAGTGAAGTGTGTCCTGTAGGCCTGTTTTGCTATTTTTATGGGTAATATGGACAAATGTACAGTAACACACACCAAAGGATTTTTGTAATTTCATCAAGATGTATAATAGTGCTGTAGAAGACAGGATTGTGTAAGTGGAAGGATATTTTTCATTTGTTTTATGCAACCACAGCATGTATGTTACCTTCTCCCCATAGCCGCGGTCCTTCGTCATCATTTCTCGAAGTGTCTGCAGAACTTTTATACACAAACGCTCCTCGTTCTCCTCTAAAAGCTGTTTAGTGTGTTTAATTAATCTGAAAGAGAAAAACACAGAACGTCTCACAAGTTTGTTATATAATCTTTAGCAGACCTCAAAATGAATATTTGGTCTTTTACATTTTCAATTAATATTGTGATTATTTTATTTATGGTTATTAGATTTTTTTTAAATAATGACCCCACATTAATGCAGTAAGACTGTCCTTATAAATATTCTGTAAACTAAAAAAAAAACTCTGACTTAAACTGAAAAGAAAAGAAACCAGATTGAAACCAGAATCTGAGCTGTTAATAGTCTTTCATTTTGCTCCCACTGACAGTACAAGGGACGCTTACATTGTAATGAAACTCCATTCCTGAATCAGCTAATCCTGCATCTCAGCATTACTCCCACATGCAAACAAACACAGACGGCCGCACAAACACACAGGTAATCTCTTTTGTAGCTCTGGCAGATGGAGAGGAGTCTCTCACAGCACAAGGACACACACTGAGGACAGGTGAAGGACAGTAAGCACTACTGCACCACTGCAGAATGCGGCTCAGTGATTCATTTTTCATACGTTTCATGTTTTCGAAATAAGTCTCTTATGCTCACCAAGGCTGCATTTATTTGATTGAAAATACAGTAAAAACACTAATATTGTGATTAGGGCTGAAACGATTAGTCGACATTATCGACAATAAAAAATTGTCGACAAATCTTTTTGTTGTCGAGTAGTCATTTGATCTCATTTGACCTAATGTAAGAGCCTGCAATAACACGGTTTGACCAGTGTGGCACTGTAGCGCAAGACTGTAATTCAGCCTTCCTGATGCAATTCAAGAGAAGAAGACACAGCGCTTCAGAGCAAATGGTGCCGAACCTGAGGCTGCTGAGCGACGTTTGGATGATTATGTATATACATGCTGCGCGCTTTCCTCTCAATAACAAAATAAACACGACAAAAACTGACCGCGGTGTGAAAGCAGCAGTTAAGAACGCATCTGATTACATTACAGTGCTGTGGATGTTTGTACGAGCTCTGCAGTTCGGTACTCCAGTAAAGTCCAGTCACGTCAATTTATATAGTCAATTTATATAACTTAGTACTTTATGCAATAGATAGCCTTAAATCAAGCAGCTTTACAGTATTAAACATGAAAAACCAGAGTCAGTGTCGCTTTTAGTTAGAATTACAACTTGATTTTCTGTTAAAAATCAACTCTCCAGTGTGGAGCTAGCTATTGAAAGAAAAAATATTTTTATTAGTGGGAAAAAATATTTCATTAAAGTTATAGTTTGGTTTGCAGAGATCAAAGCTTGAGCTAGCTCAGGACTGTTTTGATTATCATAACCCTATAAGGTATTTTAAGAGAGATTATGTTATGAATAAAATAGTTTATTCAAAAATAAAACGTCTCATCACTTAACCTTTATTTTGTTTCTTATCCATATGACTTACAAAAAGATATTTTAGGCAGAATGATGTGTCATTCAGTTACTTTTTCATATAGCTAATTAAATGGTGAATAAGAGAGTTTCTCTGTCATCTCATTTTGTGTGCCAAATATATTTATTTGTATAAATTAATTGTATAATTGTAATTATATAATATGACTTTCAATAGCTGAAGTGATTACCTTAATTTATTTGTTAGAATATGCATAACTCAATATTTTAACTAATTGCAAAAGTCGAATAATCAATAAATGTCTACTGATTAATCAGTGAAATGATCGTTGATTAATCGATTATCAAAATAATCGTTTGTTGCAGCCCTAATTGTGATATATTATTAGAATTATAAAGAAAAAAACAGTTTTGATCCTATATGTGTTTTAGGTCACCCAATGAAACATATTCACAGATGCTATTGGTTCATAACATAAAGAGGACGACTGTTATGACAGTTTTGTCCTCTCAGTTCAAGAAGATGGTTTTATGGTTTAAGGTTTATAGGAAAAGGAAACTCACTTAGAAATGAAGCCTCCGCTCTCGCATTTCTGTCGAGCATCTGTGTTTTCGGGGAAGAGCAGCTCTGGGCGATGCAGTACGTCCACCAACACCGAGAGCTCAGCTTGAACCAGCGGCCGCAGACGATCCTCCAGAGCAGACACGATGTCCTGACAAACACACATTAGGGCATTTATTTTGATCATGTGCAACTAAAGCCGTGCACAGTGACAATATAATACGTTTGACCACAGGATGTACAAGAGACACTCGCCAAGCACCAAATGGGACTGAAAACTGACACTGACGAGTGCATAAATGTGGCTGATAACTTTATATTAGAAACCAAAACCTCACAAAATATTTGTATGGCACATATCATACTTCACAGAGAGATGGAAACTGGCTTATTTCATATATGTGACCCTGGACCACAGTCAAAAGGGTCAATTTTTTTTACATCTGAAAGCTGAATAAATAAGTTTTCCATTGATGTATGGTTTGTTAGGATAGGACAATATTTGGCCGAGATACAACTATTTGAAAATCTGGAATCTGAGGGTGCAAAAAAATCTAAATATTGAAAATTTACAAAATATCTTAATGGAACATGATCTTTACATAATATCCTTTAGAGATCTTTACATATACATAGAAAAATTGATAATTTTGACTCATACAATGTATTTTTGACTATTGCTACAAATATACCCCAGCGACTTAACACTGGTTTTGTGCTCCAGGGTCACATATGATACACTAAGTTTGAGTTGGATTGCTTTTTATGCCTCTCCTGCACACCAAGGCTGCATTTATTTGATCAAAAATATTTTCATGTTTTAGATATAATACTAGGCTTAAAATGTACTATTTTAAAATGTAATATTTTACTGATGGAAAAGCTGAATTTTCAGCAGCCGTTCTCCAGTCTTCAGTATCATGATTCTAATATGCTGATTTGCTATTTGAGAAATATGATTATCATTGTTGAAAACAGTTGTGCTGCTTAATATTTTTGCAGAACAACCATGATACATTTCAGGATTCTTTGATAAATAGAAAGTTCAAAAGAACAGTAGCTATTTGTTTATTTATTTAGGGTTTTTTCATGTAAATGCCTTTACTGTAATTTTTGTCAATATAATACATCCATTTTTTGTTTAAAAAATCTTTCTGACTCTACTGAAACTTTTGTACATATTTTATTGAATACAATAATATTAACAATATTAAATTACATATTTATTTTGTTAATATATTTAATATTATTAAATATTGAATGTTTTGCCCTTTCATATGTGTAACAAACAGGCGATCATGTCACTTGCAACATCATATATGAAGTGAGCGTGTCTCCGTCTCTGTGTAAAAAAAACATCTTGTATATTTTCATTGGCACTGGCAAGTGTGATAAAAAAACATTTTTGGACCCAGGCCACAAATATTCTCAGCACCAAGGGCATGATTTGTTTTCATAGCGAGGGCTGAATCCAGCAGCCCTAAGGCTCATAGCACAGACGTGAGCTGTGCAAACGTGTCTGAATACTCGCCAACTCACGCCCCAGCTGCACGGGGGTGGAGACAGACGTGATGAAGCCATGGTTTACCGCAACTCGCTAACTCACCCTTCCCCTCCCCCAGACTAGATGACACCCCTCCACTGACCTCTATCCCCCTTCACCGTCTTCTGGGTGGAGTATGAAAGCAGTATTTTAAAACAAGAGGAAATGCATGTTTCTAC
This sequence comes from Sinocyclocheilus rhinocerous, assembly GCF_001515625.1. Classification (NCBI taxonomy): domain Eukaryota; kingdom Metazoa; phylum Chordata; class Actinopteri; order Cypriniformes; family Cyprinidae; genus Sinocyclocheilus; species Sinocyclocheilus rhinocerous. The sequence goes on along the minus strand of NW_015653460.1, from coordinate 312,564 downwards.
CCACAACACCAACTTCTGATGACAAGGTGTCTTTTGTTCAGCATTTCAAAATTGCACCTTTCAAAGAAATTAACTGCTGTTCCTCTGTTAAACACAACAGCAGGAGCTTCTTGATACCGCTGGAGACATATCAGTAGAAGTTGCGGACCCACTTTATATTAAGTGGCCTTAACAACTATGTACTTACATTTAAATTAATAATTTGGTACAATGCACTTATTGTGCACATACATGTTTTTACATTGTACTTATATTTTAAAAAATACCTGCATGCATTTACATCTGTAATTACATTTATAATTACACTGTTGACCCATCCCTTACACCTTAACCCACCCTTAAACCTACCCATACCACCAAACCTGTCCCTAACCTTACCCATATCCCACCTCAATAGCAGCAAATGTGTTTTGCAATACAATATGAACACAATAAGTACATTGTACTTATTTTTTTATTTAAGTACATAGTAGTTAAGGCCACTTAATATAAAGTGGGACCGAAGTTGCTGTATCCGTTTGTATGGCGTCACATGGGTCATTTAACCAAACATGCTCTGCATTTAAAAAATAACTTTAATACTGATATACATACATATATTTTTTCCCTCAGTCATCATGTGGATGTTGTTTTTGAACTTTCCTCAATCCAGTTCTTCCAACTTCTTGCTGTATTATTACTTTTAAATAATTATTAATATATATATA
>NW_015653460.1:308873-310779 GCF_001515625.1 Sinocyclocheilus rhinocerous | reverse complement strand
TGAAGGATCATGTGACACTGAAGACTGGAGTAATGGCTGCTGAAAATTCAGTTTGCCATTACAGGAATACATTTTTTTTTTCAATATATTAAAATAGGAAACAGTTATTTTTTGCACATTAAATATTTTTTTAATTACTTTTTAATTTCTTTCCAAAATAATAAAACAAAAGCTAGCATTAGCTTTAGCTAGCATTACCATAATATTTTTCACATATTAAACTATGACAAAAAAATAAAACTATAAAATACAATAAAATATACTACTATAAAAATACAGTTCTTTTGTGTCAACTCATTTTTGTTAACGTTGTTGCCATGATTTTTTATAATAAATGAAATGCAAATTAAAAAGCATAATACTACTATACTACACCATTTAATAACATATAAAGCAAATTCTCTATAAAATATTTTTTTTAAATTACGATTACATTACAAACCACATTTAAATTATTATAACCTTAAGATGTTAAATACATTTTTCAAATTAAGTTTTTTTTTTTCAAACAAATTAAACTGCAAATCCTGTTACCATCAACATTGTAGCCTTTCTGAAGGCAGTATTTTATACAAACATATGTTACAATGTATTAATTTAGCTTGAGGTGGCGCAGTGCAATTTATTATCACTTAAATGCATTATTTATCTGATAGAACATCTACAATTTTACAGTAAAAACTATCTTATCAAACTGGACAAGGCACCAGTTTCATAAAATGATCCATATAGAATGTGTCGGTGTGTGCTGGAATCTTCAATTAGTGCCAAAAGACAAACATTATCAGAACATTCCACCAGACTTAATTTTTCCAGGAACTACATCTCACCCTGACTCAACTTCCCTATAACAATGCACGTGAATTCCTGGAACTAATTTCCTGTTTCCCCACCTCTTCAAATTCCATTTTGCAATGCATCTGGAACAATATAGATGAGGTTTTTATAAGCATGATTGACCAACCGACCGTATGACCAAACGATGATTTTCAAAAATAATGCTATTTTTAAGTGTGTCTTAATGAAAGCTATTATGACGCAGCATTTAATACAAAAACATTGCGTCATTGGCTGTTCTCTGGAGACCCCGCCCTCACCTGCAGCCTCTCAATGATGTTCCTGTAATCTTTGGAAGTGGTGAGCGTTGAGTCTCTTCTGGACGCGTTGCGAGCTGACATCCTCCAATTGAGGATGGTTTTCTGTACCACATTGTTGGACTTCACAAACAGGTTGTTCACCTGGCTGTCCAAATCCACAGGGATGGCGATCGCTCTGCTCTTGGCTGAAAAAAAGACAATTGTAAATACGATTACATGCACACTTAAAGGGATAGTTCACCCAAAAATGAAAATTTGATGTTTATCTGCTTACTTCCAGGGCATCCAAGATGTAGGTGACTTTGTTTCTTCAGTAGAACACAAACGAAGATTTTTAACTCAAACCGTTGCAGTCTGTCAGTCTTATAATGGAAGTGAATGGGAATCACGGCTTTGAGAGTCAAAAAAAACATACAAAACAAAACCAAATTAAACCCTGCGGCTCGTGACGATACACTTATCTGTAAAGACACGAAACGATCGATCTGTGCAAGAAACTGAACAGTATTTATATAGTTTTTTTACCTCTGATGCACTGCAATGTCTGAACTGTCCTGAGTGCTTCCTCGACAGCCGGCGCGTGATGCGTCGTCTTCTTGCTTTACGGCGGATTGCAGACTTATAAGTGCATTACCGCCACCTATCTCTCAAATGGACCATTGACACTACAATCTCAATTAGGAGTGTCAATGGTCAATTAGTAAAATAACTAATTTGTGGGAGAGAATATAAAAAAAAGGGGGGTAAGGGAGTAAGTCATTTTGATCCACACTCCATACCAGTTGGTGGCGGAAATACACCATTTTGTT
>NW_015653460.1:293620-308366 GCF_001515625.1 Sinocyclocheilus rhinocerous | reverse complement strand
TCGTCACGAGCTGCAGGGTTTAATTTGGTTTTGTTTGTGTATGTTTTTTTTTACTCTCAAAGCTGTGATTCCCATTCACCTCCATTATAAGACTGACAGACTGCAACGGTTTGAGTTAAAAATCTCCGTTTGTGTTCTACTGAAGAAAAAGTCACCTACATCTTGGATGCCCTGGGGGTAAGCAGGTAAACATCAAATTTTCATTTTTGGGTGAACTATCCCTTTAATACAGCAAATGATGAAATCATCTCTTTATGCCTCAGGTTTTTATTTTAAAGGACGGATGTAAAGATAAATGGAAATGGAGCTGCATGAGGTTCATTTATTTAAAGTTTGAATTGTTACAGTCAAATACTTACCCACATCAGACAGAACCTTAATACAGCTCTCCACTGAGGCTTTCTGGGCAGGAACGAGCCAGTTACAGTGGTAAACTCTGAAAACCCCCTGCAGGAGCTGCACAAACACAGGCTGCCGGGTCTGGAGAACAAGAATGCAAAAACAACGAGAGAGGACAGAGAAAAGGATGGAGAGAGATTATATTAGACACAGAGAGACAAAAGGAGGGAAAACAAGTAACTACACATCAATAATAGAGAAGCTGAGAGGAAACTTCTGTGATGGACACTTTCAAAAGATTCACGTTTTCAAGTGAATGAAATATCTGTGCACCATTTTTGGTTTCTACAACATCTTCAATAGAAGGTTCGATAGAAGTTCAATTCTATCGACAGCATAAGACTCAAAAGTCTGTGGGTCAAGGCTAGGGCTGTGCGATTAATCGAAATTGTCATAAAATCGCCATTTGAGCTTGCGCGATTTCTAAATCGCTTTATAGCACGATTTTCCGCGCCTCCGACCTCCCGCAGTATGCTATCCGAACCAATCAGAATGCAGCACGCCTAAATGGAGCACGAGAACAGAACAGAACGGGCGGGCATACAAACGTAACGCCAGGTTCACACACTCCGTCTGTGGTGCATATTTTTTCCGCACCCATGTTAACGGATCAGAGCGTTCACACTGCACGCGATTGCGGTCCGGCAGTGCGCTCCAGGAGCGGTGCGTCTGCAGCAGTCATGCTGCGATCGTTTCCGCACGGAATCTATTTCTGCTGTGCTGCACGCGCTGAATTAAAGTGACAGCGCATTATTCGCGGTAAAAATTAACATGGATTGACACAGAAATTTAGTAATTACACCATAAATGCATATAATTAAAGCCTACTGTTTCACAGTCAACACATGGCTTTTTGGCTAGATTTAAAACAAGGAAAAGTGCACTTTTAGATAAACAACGCAATAATAGATGGCACTCGTGGTGGTAGTTAAACAAAGTTACATTTATTGAGTTTAAAGGTGAATATGTCTATGAAAGATTGTATTACTGTACTGTGATAAAAGAGAAACACAATGCTGAAAAAGCATTTTCAGAAACAACGTTTGGATTTGAAATCAAAATAATGGATAAATGTTGTGTTTGTGGTAAAATCAGGAGCGGACTGCAAACGCGTCCTGTGCGAAAGCAAAATGAGTCCGTGCGGCTTCTGCACCGCATACAATTACTGTATACGCACTGCAGACTGAGTACGTGTGAACTTGGCGCAACAAATCCAGTTCAACATCTGAGGCAACGCCACAAAGAGCTCTATGACCAATGCAAGGCAAAAAAAATCCCTGGACACAGGATTTTTTTTTCTTTTCTGCCATATGTCTATTCTAGAGACATTTTGTTACACCTTTACTTAGTGATTATTTTGCCTTATGTCTGTTCTAGAGACATGTTACAGCTTTTTGATAAAGCTCTAATTGGTTTTCTTTTGGAAATATGTTTCAAATTCACACTGAATGCATTAATGACTGTAAAGCATGTCTGTGTGTGTCAAAACCGTGATTAAAATTGAAATCGCAAAATTGATCAAAGAAATCACGATAGGTTTTTTTTGTCCATATCGCACAGCCCTAGTCAAGGCATTCCAGCGAGTTTTAAAGCAGCTCATATGTTGGTTAAAGCACTTATGTTATATGTTGCCAACATAATTCCTACATTTTTTAAAGAAAAAAAAAATACTTTTATTAAGCAAGGATGATCAACAGTGAAAGTAAAGACATGTATGATGCTACAATAGATTTATATTTTAAATAAACGCTGACCTTTTGAACTTTCTATTAATCAAAGAATCAAATAAATAAAAAAATACATTTTCATAAAAAATATTTTTCAACAAATATGTTTTTAAGCTATCATGAAAAAAAACATATATCAAGCAGCAACTGTTTTCAACATTAATTATAGTAAATGTTTCTTGAGCAGCAAATCAGCATATTAGAATGATTTCTGATGGATCATGCGACACTGAAGACTGGAGTAATGATGCTGAAAATTCAGCTTTGTCAATACAGGAAAAAATTACATTTCAAAATATATTCAGAAAAAAAAAATATGGTAATAAAATTCACAATATAAAATTTTTTAATTAAATAAATGCAGCCTTGGTGCTCATACGAGGCTTCTTTCCAAAAAGGTCAAAACAAATCTCACTGGCCCCAAACATCTGACGTCTGACTTTAGTAAAGCTAATAGAATTACTGCACATGCCATTTTTGTTTGATTGCACAAACTAAGGGACTGGTTTCTGTGGTATTCCACAGCAGAAGATGCTATCAATAGAGACTAGCTTACATTGAACCTGACACATCTCATTAAAGACAGTTTCTTAAAAAGAAATTCATACACCCATATTTGTGGACATTTCTCTAATTTTCTTACACGTATATAGGCTAAAAGGTTAACAAATTATGATGTGTTGACACCTCCAGTGACAGAAACTAACACCACATCTTACCACCAACGCAACAACACTCAGAAGAAACGTGCAAAGCTGAGAGGAAGGATGGCATGTTTACCACTCTACAACTGCAAGACTTGCTTAAACGCTTTCTGGACGACTAGTCTAGTGCGCACAAGGGCTTAATTGTGAAAAAAAAAAAAAACTCAGTGTGATCTAGTTTCCCACTCAAACAGGATTACTAGCGAAGAGTCTAACCCAAACTACGTCACCACATTCCATGAGCAACCACTGTGAAGTCATTACAAAGCGGTACCTCAGTTATTTTGCCTAAAATGGAGGCCTGTCACAGCAAAGAGAGATGTGAGAGATCAGAGAAGGCAGCTGTCATGAAGCAACACTTCCAGGAAAGAATGAATGGGGTTTAGGGTCGATACATGACACAGTATGAGGAGGCACTTGCTACTTTACAACTGCAGACTAAAGTAATAAAAATAAATTCATTCATTCATTAAAAAATAAGATTTGTCTGTATCTACATTGGTCAAAGGAAACCAGACATGTATAATGTTACAAAGATTTTAACATCAAATAAATGCTGTTTTTAAGCTTTCCACTCATCAAAATGTCATGACAAAAAAAACTAAATATCTACAAAAATATTAAGCAGCAACTGTTTTCAACATTGATAATAGTAGGAATGTTTCTTGAGCACCAAATCAGCATATTAGAATGATTTCTGAAGAATCATGTGACACTGAAGACTGAAGCAAAAAATTCTGAAATTTCAGCAGCATTTCAGAAGAATATATGACATTACATTACAATTATAGCCTTGGTGAGCATAAGTGAATTTTTTCAAAAACATATAAATGGTAGTGTAAATATATATGTATATATAATATAAAAATATGTAATAATAATAATAATAAAAAACAATATATAGATATAATATAATATAGATATAATATGTAATATATAGATATAGATATAATATGTAATAATAATAATATGATTATTAGATAGATAGATAGATAGATAGATAGATAGATATGAGAATAAATTGAAGAATTGAGAAATATGAAAATTGAGAATAATGAAAAAATGACATAAAATATCTGTCTTTATGCAAGATTTAACTTATTTTGATCTGTAAAAACAAACAGTGAAGTCTACTTTTAAAGCTCTTTAAAACCTAACCAACAAAATAGGCATCATGTCGCCTAAAGCTCAGAAAGTTAAAATAATGGTACTGTACAGATCTAGTACCATTCATGTGATTTCTTTTATCTCCAGACAGCAAAGTCAGACGGGCTACATGGAAAGACGGTCAATAGTGAAAATACCAGGTTTTCCAAGAAAAGCTATACTGTCAGCCTCCACAGCCACCAACGCTCTACAAGCATACACACACTATGTGGATCGGCCCTGGTTTCTCTCATTGCGAAATGGAGATGTGGGAAGTGTGTGCATGTTGATGAGAGAGGAGAGTTCTTGGAAAGCTCTGATCGGTGCGTCAGTCGCCCGTGGTCAGGCTGATTCTTTAGAAACCCCTGAGTGTGATGAAACGGCCTGAACTTCTACAGATCCTACGGGTCTCACAAAGGACACCAGCAGGTTAGCGCTAGAGAAGGGGAGGGGCTTTTACAGATACTTACGTACATATGATGTGCCACCTAAGCGAGGAAGAGGTGAAAAATGGTTAAGATATTATCTGGAGGGTCTATTTTCCCACGGGTAAAGATAACGATGTGTTTCCTTCAAAGAAATCAAACCGCTGTAGAAACTGAAGAAGGTGGTGAACCAAATATGAACTGAAACTGACAGCTGAAAGCAACACATACCTAACTTGTGCAGATATATCACGAATATTTCAGTATTGGGGTCATTACCTGTAAACTAGTGCTTTGGTCGGAGAAAGGGGAGCTGAAAAATGTCGTCACAATACTCATCACAGTTTCTGTCACGTAGCTTTCTAACGTCGTGTCAGCATGTTTGCGGTCGCTTGTATTGTTGCAGACCTGGATGCAAAGCAAGCATAAAGAATAGACAGAATTATTGTGGCCTTGAGTCATTTGCTTCAGTAAGCACAGTCAGAACATACACTGATTCACCCTTTTGCTGCCCCAAAAAAGGACTGCAGACGTCATATAAATAAAAACCCATATAATACCACAAATAATGAATCACTCCTACTCAACTTAAAAAAAACCCACAGGCAATCAACAATTAGACAATGTTAGTTGCACGCTAGCAAGCAACAGATTGGTACTTTTTGGTACTTTACACCTAAACGCCCAAAAAAAATCCCCAAATCGGCTTCCATTACCCTGCATATGTCAACCAGAAAGTTCTCAAAGAGCTTCCACATGTGGTTGCTGGTGTAGATCTCCTTCATTTCGACCTCTGTGTCCACGTAGCAATGGTTCAGGAAGTTGATATACGCAATTTTGACCTAAAAAAGGACAGTATACATGCAACTTAATTTTCGCAACAAAGATATCAGTAAGCTATATTCTGGGGCTACCTGACTTAGGGAGACGACAGCAATTAGACCAGTGACATATAGATAGTATTTTAAAAATATATTTCATTAATTTAAGTTTTATGTATTAGTAATTAGATTTATTTTTTCTTATGTCTTCAAAAAATCTAATTGAAGATCAGTTAGATCAGATAACTCAGATTCTAAATGATATCATTTAATTGTTTTTAATAAAACCTTTAAATTAATTTAGGTTTTATGTAATAAAATAGAATTAATACAAATGCAATTACATTTATTTATTTATGTTCTATATATTAAAATCATGTAACTTTTAAAATAAAAAAAAAAATAAAAAAAAGAATTAAATTAAGTTTCATGTATTAAAAAATAATATTTTAAAATGTAAATCAAGGTCATTTTAATTTGTTTTATTTATTAAAAATATCAAACTGTTTTACAATTCTAAAAAAAACTAAATTAATTTATTTAATTAAAGTTGTATGTATTAAAATAAAAATTACATTAATTTATTTAAGTTTTATATATTAAACTAATCGGTAACACTTTATTTAAGGTGTCCTTATTACACGTTACATGTATTTACTATTATAATAACAATAAATAAGGCATAATTACATGCAAGTAACCCTAAGCCAAACCCTAATCCTAACCCTAACCATATAGTAAGTACATGTAGTAAATTAATATTACTCAGTACTTAAATGTATAATTACACTGTAACAATGACACCTTAAAATAATGTGTAACCAAATCATCTAACTGAATTAAAACTCTAAAGAAACATAATTTTTAAAAAAAACAATCCTCAGCAACTTTTACTGAAGAACATAAGGTTCTTGCAATGTATGGAATTACAACATTATTAAATATATCTCCCACTTTGTGGTACTTGATTTTGAAAACAAGCAGCTTTGTCATAACTACAGAATAAATATTAGATTTTAGCTTTTCATTCTTGTGTTAGACAATAGGGGGCCCTTTGAGTTAAACAGACCCACTAATTTAGACTCTGAACATTCGGCCAGTGCCAATCTAGTCTCATGTATCCAGACTTTGGACTTGTCTGGTACTCACTGCAGCTTACTCTGGCCAAAATTCACACACTTAGACAGGAACAGACCATCTGACCAATATAAAATATCCAAGCACAGTTTGTTTTGTTTTTATGTGCCGTTTAGGGGAGGCTAAACAGACAATACCACAATAACACAATGTTGCAGAAAAAAATAACCCTCATATTATGCAGCATGAACCTCTAGGCCACTGACCTCAGGGATGCAGTCTTTGTGTGTAACCACACGGACAATATCGTCCAACGGCAGCAAGGAGTTGCACTTGATCTCGGTGTAAACGTTTTTGCCCTCCGTGCAGACGGCCAGCAGCTCCACCAGGTGGATGTGGTACATGAGGGGGCTGTTTTCATCCATCCGGTCACGCTCTGAACGCATCATCTGGACCAGAGTCTGGAAGGAGGCCCGGTCATTATAAAAGACCAGCACATCCTCTCCAGAGTTCACCAACTGCAGAAACAAAACTGATTCATGTTAGACATAACCACCAAAATCAAAAGCAATTTCAGTACATCAGCCACCCACCTCAGCCATTACGATATCCTGGCATTTTTTGATAAATTTGTTCTCGGCCTTGACGATGGTCTGCAGGAACTTCAGGTACTGCACGTGTCTGCCGTGGGTCTCGATGCAGTGGACGAAGTGCTGCACGACGCGCTCGTTCATCTCACTGCACAGCTGAAAATTGTTCATGAAGATGTGCTGCATGGTGATGGCCTCCAGGATCTACACATGACAAAAAAAGATCAGATGTGTTCTGTTTGTTCTCTGAAAAAGCGAAAAAACTAAACAAAACAGTTTTTTGGGCCTGTCTCTTTAAATGCAAATGATCTGCTGTTCCCCGCCCTCTTTTCCAGAATAGAGCTGCGCCATTACAGCTGGTACCTGCTAAAAACATCTGTTTTGGTTCTGATTATCATATTTATCGTGATGAAATCATGCATTTTAAACCATATGAGTTTAAACTTCTGATATACGGTTTTCTGAACACATCCGAAGCGCACGGAGAGAAAGCAGCTGTCACAGCATGTGAGTATTAAACTAAGTTCTCATTCACACACAAGTTTACGTTAAAAACACACATGAGTTACAAAAACAGTCGGTTATGTCTGTGAAGGTAAACTGCTGGGAAATAAATTGCATGTTTATTTTAGATCTGTGTGGCAGCAGCAATATACAGTAAATAAATTAATAAATACACTGCTCTCTTGTCTAATCTGAGGCTGGGACTCTAAATAGTGTTCTGTGCTTGTCTCTGCAGCCAAAGACAGAACAGTTAGCGTGTTTTGCTCAAACTTTCGCCATGGCATTAGAACTGGTACACCATTGTCGCTGTCATATGACCCCTTTAATGATTTGTTTAAGATGTAGCAATATGGAAACTGAAAACATCCGTCTGTCTCACCGCCCCCCCACCCAACACTTGTCCTTTTCTGATGTGTGTGTGTGTGTGTGTGTGTGTGTGTGAGAGTGGTCAGACTCTGCTGGGAGTCCGTCTCCTGCATCCATGCCTTCATCCCCCTGTCGCTTGTACACCCAGAGCTCAGATTTTTCCACATTAGATCGCAGCTGGTCAAGGTCTGATTTGATCTGCTTGTAGTTGTCAACATCCTGACTGGTCACTAGAAGCTGAACCTATAGGGAAAAAAGGGGAGGGATGCATGAAGAATTCAAATACAAACAATTGTATGCTTTGAAACATCAACAGCAAGAAATGGACTAAAAATGGCAATACCATTCATTAAAATGATTTAAAACAGCAATGTCTTCGTGTTACATACCTGTTTGAAAGCCATGAGTACTTCTTGTCTCTGGCTGAAGTGTCTGAAGAGCAAATGTAGGGCTCCAGACACAAGCGGTGGATAGTCGTGCATAGTGAGGTGCAGCAGAACCCTCAAAAATGTTCTTCCACCATGGTCATCAAGATCCAGAGGTGTGTTCTCCTCACTGAGATCAGAAAAAACTAGTTACACACTTACGTTCTCCTGCAAAGCACCTTCTTATTCAAGAAATGAATTCTTACCTTCCACCAAAAATTCCTTCTGCTTGTTCTTCAATGTTCTCAAAGTCCAGAGCTGTAAAACACACAGAAAAACTCACATAATCTGTAGAGTAACTTGTGGGTGATAGTGATCGGGATATACTGCATACCTGGGATACAGTTGGGCCCGTCTGCATTCGCAGCTGGCACTGCATCCACTTGCGTGTTGCTCTCGTCAAACTCACGTTTGAAGATACAGAGCAAGCAGGAGATCCTGTAGTCCAGTCGTACATTCAGTATAAACTGAACAACAAAAACACAAGGTTCAGTTTTGTACCAGATTTTTACCTGCTTTCAACATTTTGAAGCTAACTGACTGTTTGGTTGAAATTAAGGTTCCTCAGACAGGACATAAAATTAAATACAATTAAATTAATTTAGAGTATATTTTAAAAATATTATTAAATTATTTTTAATCACCTGTAGGATTTCTATGATCTTCAGTTTGGTGTCCATCACCAGAATGTCTTCCTTCTCTGGTTCTGTCTGGGTCTTCACCACATCACCATCAGGGGGTGTTGTGGGGGTTGTGGGTAAGAATCCGCCTCCTCTTAGGACCACTTGGGTCATCAGCTCCCCAACGCCATGGATGGATCTCATTACATTGCTACCTGTGAGAAACATAACCAACAAATCGTTAAAAATTCATTTAGTGACTGTTTGAAAATCATTCACAGGACAGTTGACTAAAACTGTTATAATATGAGAAAAAGATTCTTTACTTTTGGACTCATCTCCTTTTTCCATTTTGTTGACGGGATAGATGGTGCTGACATTAACACAGTCCAAAATGGCCAACAAGATCTTAGTCAAACGCAACAAGTCGCTGAAGTTGTAAAAGCCAAAGTAAATAAGGTTTCTTGCCAAGTTCACAACCTTAAAAGCACAAAAAGCAACACAAGAGTTAGTCACATCCAGTAACAACCCAAGCTCGTCACTATTGCACATGCTGGATGGGCGACTTACCTCAAAAGTCAGTTTGTTTTTCTCCTTATCAGAGAAAGGAATATTCTGACAGACCACATCCCTGAGGTAGTTCTCCACAAAGTCCATAGTGAGGGCAAAGCGCTCCTTTATCTCATCTCTACTGGTTCCATCATTATCATAACTAAAACCAAAATACAACATTGAATGCACTCGGTTGAGACAACTACAGAAAACTAATAATGGAGGGCTGTTTAAAAAACACTTCAACGTACTCATCGATGGCAATTTTGGACGGGATCTCGGACCACAGCCTGGCATACTTCACAGGCATCACTTGTTCCTGCGGGTCACGGTCTACATGCATGTGAAGCATCAGCCGGCAGAACGAGGCACGGAGGTCGTAGGGTAGGTCTTCATCCGACATGCAGCGCAGGATCAGGTCTACATCCAGCTGGCCCGATATCTTCTCTATGGCCAAGTACTGGCGGTCCAAACACATCCGTGCAAACAGGTTCAGCTGGTATCTAAGAAAGAAAATGAACCAGGAGAGGATGTTACTGAGAGAACTGATGTTTTGATTCGTTTTTTTTTTACCATTTTGAACTTGAAAGCATTTTTGGGTTTTGCCCTGATAAACTTTGACCCTTGGTTTATTTCCTGTTGGCTGACCTGTAGTAGCTAATGACCTCCTGGTCCTCTTTCTGGCCTTCTTTAGCATCCTGTGCCAGCTCTCTGACACTCTTACTCTTGATCTCCTTACCGCTGTCCTTCCAAAACAACCACACCTCCTCCTCATCCTCCTCTGACTCCACTGGACCCTCTCCAGACTCCACCTCAAACCGAGACAACACCAGCCTGGGTCGAGAGAGAAAGATACAGAATTTAAATGGAACTGGCAACAAACAACTCATAATTATAACCTAGAATGGCAAACATTTTGTACATCTACATTATGTCAGTGTTGATTTTCATTATGTTTTCTTTGAAAAAAAAATATTTTTATCACGTGAAGCCTATTGCATGATCTTAGCCTTATAGAAAGAGACAGATAATGCCCATCACTGATTTTAAATTACTTAAAGTACTTCACTCGCATTTCAGAGCATTCCTTGGTACTTCTTAAATGTGTCACTTAACAACAAACAAATTAATTAATTAAATAAATAGAGACATTTATTAATATTAATTATTAGGATTCAAATGTTTAGGGTCAGTAAAGTTTTTTTTTTTAAGTAATTAATACTTTTATTTAGCAGGATGCATTACACTGATAATGTTCAAAAGGATTTTGTTTTAAATAAATGCTGTTTTTTACTTTCTACAAAAATATTAACAGCACAACTGTTTTCAACACAGATAATAATAAGAAATGCTTCTAGAGCAGTAAATCAGCATATTAGAATGATTTCTGAAGGATCATGTGACACTGAAGACTGGAGTAATGATGCTGAAAATTCAGCTTTGCATCACAGGAATAAATTACATTTTAAATTATATTCAAACAGAACACAGTTATTTTAAATTGTAATATTATTTCACAATATTACTGCATTTTTGGTCAAATTAAATGGAGCGCTGGTGAGATTAAGAGACTTAAAGCATTAAAAAAAATTACCAATCTCAAATTTTTGAACAGTTGTCTAAACTGAAATTATTTTTAGATTAAAACACTAATGACATAATTAAAAACTAATCCTAGCATCTAATAATTCACTACATAATCACAATATAAAAAATCTCTCACTTGGTCTCTATAAGGATGTCAGCATTGGCAGGATTCAGCACCGCGTTACAGATCAGCTCCTGAGTCACTGGGATGGACTTGTTCATTGACACACACAGATCGGACAGGTAGTCCAGAAACCTAAACATAAACAGTACATGGAAATATGTCAGACTTCTATCTTTCTTGGCACTCACATAAGCAAACATGTTTAAGCATTGCTCTCAAACTTTTGGTCAGACACTATCCCACCTTGGTTCACGGTTTTTCCTCACAAGACTAACAAACGTTTCAATTTCTGCCGCCGTGATGTGCTTCTCCAAGAGTTTGCGGTTGTTGTGGAGGAGGGCCGTTATTGTATCTTCGGCCAACACGTCGTAGCCAATCTGTTTCTGCATGAAGCGGAACTGCTTGGCGATGTATTCCTGGACAGAGGGCACAAAGAGACAAAGTAAATACTTCTGCTAAAATGCAACAATTCTCATTTTTGTTTAGTTTGAAGTGAAGCACTAAAATAGTTATTATAAAAATAAAAAATAAAAAATTATAGTCCAAACAAAAAAAAAAAAAAACAGGCAAAAACACAAAATCACCAAAAATAAAATGCAAACATTAAAAACTAAAATCTAACTCAAAATATTACCAAAAAAAAAAAAAATTATATCACTGGTACGGAAATAACACTGCTGATAACTAATTAAAGTATTTAAATGCCAATTTATTTATATCCAATCCCTTTTTATTGTAAGTAAATAAATATACAAATAAATAAAACTTTATGGCTGTATTTTCAGCTAATGTCCTCTGAAGATGTTTGCATCAACATTTCTATGAATGACTGTGTTTACGAATAGTATGACACTTGAGCTTTGATTGTAAATTAATATCATCATATAAAGAATGCAAATAACTTTAGTTAAACATCCCGTATGGTTTGATTCATACAGTAAAGTAATTATCCATAAAGAATGTCTATCTGCATTTATTGAGAGGTTTTTGCTCTGGTAAGGACTTTGTCTGTGTGTGTGTGTGTGTGTGTGTGTGAACATGGCCACTTCCTTTGTCAAACACAGAATAAATTAATAAACCATGTTAAATACAATTAAATGCATTAGATATATTTAATTAATTACATTGATATGTCAACACCTACAAATACATGACACTGAATTTTGAAACCTTTGAAAGTTCAGTATTTGAGGTTAGATGGCATTATATATAGTTTTTTAGAATGGCTTAACACTTTAAAAAGTATTCATTAGACATGTGTAATGTTGGAAACCACAGGAAATCACACTCATGCCTGCAGACACAGATAACATCTTGAAGTTTATGAATACATGAGAGAGAATCTAAATGAAGGCAAGCTGAATTGAATCATATCAGCATGGCTTTAGAGAACAAACAAATGGGACTTTGGGTCCTGCATTTTCACAATATGATTTTTTATGAGAAAAAAAAGCAGTACAGATAAAAAAACAATATTGAAATGTTCGTTAAATATCATATCAATCATTGTATGAGGTCTGTGAGGTTTAAGGTTGAACCAGAGATACTCCCATGTCGGCTGGTGCTCCTGCAGACCCACCTGGTTCTTCCTGTAGTCCTGCTGTGAATGTCGCAGCACACGGTAGCACAGTCTGCAGATGTGCCTGAAGGGCGCGTGTCTCTGGTCACCCAGCTCCTCCAGACGCAACATGGGACCATCACCGCTGTCTGTGAATGGGGCCTGAAGCAGCTTAAAGATCTATTTGATGGAGGAAGAATAGAGACTGGAATGAATAATACATCTGATGTATCTACACTCCTAAAAATAAAGGCTCCTTATTTGCTTTGATGAAGAAAGTTTAGAAGTTTTCCACTGCAGAAAAGAAAAATGTTCTTCAGATTATATTAATATTTATTACAATAAGAAAAAGAGAACTCTTTTAAGAACTGTTCACTGAAAGGTTCTTTAGAGATCCAAAAATTGTTGTTCTATGGCATCGTTGCGGGGAAAAAATCCTTCTGGAACAATCATTTTTAAAACTGTATACCATCTAAATATGGTCTCTGGAACCAACCATCCTGACCAAAAAGTTAATAGGTTTCAGTTTGCAATTACATAATGAAAGACTTTTTATGAGCCCTGATGTTTATATCAAGAAAAACTGATTTACTCTTTTACTCATTTAATCTTTTAAATGTTATTCTAAACCAGGGATGAATGAGACTAGTCAAAATTTGAAATACTAGCTGACTAGTGGAAATTTAGTAATTTGAATGTTACCAAGCCAAAAACAAAGTAATGTCACCTCAAATGTTGCATGCATGCATTTTCTTTGCACCTCTTACTTATGATAAAGGTTTAAAACAGGACACATTATGAATGAAAGGGAACTGATTTTCTTTGACATTTTTTTCATGTTATCTCAATATAAATAGTGTTTATTAGTGCAGTGTTTACAAGGGTAACCATGGTATTCACTGCATGTCTGCTTGTCCAAAAGCGCCACCTGCTGTCAGAGAGTGAATTTGAATTTTCATTCGGCCCGTCTGCTGCTTTTGTTGCCGTCAGTGTGTAAATTTTAACCGTTTGATGGAAAATAAGAGCAATTTGGATAATAAGGTATCAAGAATTATTTGACTGTTTGATTCATCATTTCAAATGGATTGCATATGCACACAATGTTTTCTGAGGCTTAGCGCACATCCCTATTCTACACCTGAAAATGTTCATTTTAAGGTGAAGGGCATGTCTTTTAGGCACTACAAGTGGTGAAGTGTGAGGTATTGAAGAACATCCTACCTGTTTTAAGATATTCTGCTCTCTCATGAGTTTCTGCCGTTCACGGTTGGGTTTATTGACCATGATCTCCAAAACATCCTGGCCATTGTTGGGAATGTCCACCACGAAAAACACAAGGTCCTCGAGTAGCTTAGTGACAAACCTACAGAATGTGCAGAGAAAAGAAGGTCAAGTTGGTTTAAACTCATAACAGTCCCTAATCAAGGGCAAAATACTTAATTTTCCACTAGAAGTGGTGGAAAATGTTACACATTCATCACAGCAATGCTTTTGAAATTCCAGTTTAAACCTCTGGGAATAGTTCCCACATAGAGTTTGTACACTGTAATCAATTGATACAGTAAAACAACGTGAAGTGTTAAATGAGGTCGAAGCAAAAACATTTAGTCAGGGGTCGCTAAAGGACTCAAGCACATTCCTATCCCAGATAATCTCAGGGGTCGTACCTTCTTTCATTCTGGGTGATTGTGCCCTTCTCTAGCTTGCCAGCGATGGATGCCAACACTTTACTGGCATCGTTGGCAAAGTCTAGGTCCCTCACCTCCGCAGGAGGGACTGGCACAATGGCGAAGGCCTCTTTATCTTCTTTGATAGGAGATGTGCCAATCTGAAGGAGAAAACAAATTGCAATTTAGTGCAACAATAATATGAAGATAACATGATAATCGGAACAATATTATATTGAAGATGATGTCGATTATAATACATTCTATTTTATAACTTTTACATTTTACATAGACTTCATACAAAATATTTCAGCATGGCATATTAATTGTTTATTTAAAATGTAATTTTAAACAATTTATATATATATATTTTACATTCTATAACCTCTTATTTTACACAGACTTTATATATATATATATATATATATATATATTTGTGTTTTATATATATTGA
>NW_015653460.1:289476-293583 GCF_001515625.1 Sinocyclocheilus rhinocerous | reverse complement strand
GTATGAGTTTTTGTCTCATATTTATATCATATGATAAACGATATCACACGGGCAGCGAGAGCATCACACGAGTGCTGTTTGTCCCGATCTATCACGAGTTTAAATGTGATTTTATATAACAGTTCAGTAAATAAGAAGTTAATATTGTTTTCTATATCACTTTAAATACAATATTGTCTGTTTTTGCTCAATTCTGCAGAGAAAATATTACTGTATAGCCATAGCAGAATTGTTGTGCGTCTCCGAGCAACACAGCGGTGATTCATTTCTGAATGAATCCGCGTTTTGAACGAATCATGTTCATTCATTCGAATTAATGAAAGACTCAGAAAGACCATTTGCTGGTAGTTTTAGTTTCTTATTTAGAGTATCATTCATTAAAAAAACCTTAAAGGTATAGTTCACCCAAAAATGTAAATTCTGTCATACTACCCTCATGCCTTCTTTTATGTTCCTTAGTTTATATTAGGCCGTTAATTGTAGCCTAAATGTTTATGTGTAATAAATTTTATGTTGAATCAAATGAAAGATTTCTTTCTAAAGCTACTATTTGTAATGTCTACTTGATACTTTCTCATTTAACACAACATGGCTTTAAATGGCTTTAAAATATCTTTTGTGGGTAATTTCACAGCCAAATGTAATTTGCGATTAATTAGATTAATTAATCGACACATCATGTCATTAATTAGATTAAAAATTTAATCGACTGACAGCCCTAATGTGTATATATATATATATATATATAAACAATACTTGTATATGTATTAAGATAATTAATTATTAATATAATATAATAATTTAAATTAATTCAAAATATTATTATTATTATTATTATTTCAACAGCTGCTAAAAAATTCGGACAACAAATGAGATTAAATAGCAAACTGATAAACCATTTGATATCAGTGTTTTTTTGCGAATTACTTAAACAACACCCACCCGTAACATAACTGGCTTCTCCTCCTCTTTGTCTATGGGGTTGTTGGTGCTGTGGACCCATGTATTGGTGCACAAGTGCCTCAGTCTCACATACGAGCTCCTGAGGAGGAAACAAAAAGACTCAATAGCACTAACCCTCATGTCAAAGATATCAAAATGTATGATCTGCTTAATAAAAAAAAAATCAATTGTGACCTTGTGCTTAGTACAAATTACTGACACATAGATGCTCACATGGCACTCATGAGCATCTCGTAATAATAACTACTATTATTAATATTATTAACTTAAAATGCAATGAAATGTTTATAAATGTTTTTTTATTTATGTATAAATGCATGCATGTACATATTTATGTATTTATTCAAACGTTTGTACATTATTTATTTTAGATGTAATTACATTAAATATTTATACATGAATGAAGGTAACGGGAAAGGTAATTGATAACCTCCCTTAACCCTTAATCTTAAGACCATCAAGACGTTACAGGAGGTCTCAGCACATTCCTGCTGTGGCGAGGGTCGTCTAGGGTCACATTTAGGGGGCAAATTAGTTCAGTTTAGCAGTCATTCAACTGCTCACTAGGGGATAAATCACTCTTGTACCAAGACGTCATGTGAGCACCTTTAAAAGTCACTAGGTTCAGGGCATATATGGTGGGGTGGGAAGCCTTCTGGTCATTGTGACCCCTATAAACTCATGTGGTGTTGAATCCATCATTTAAGAGGATATAACTGTCTAATGCTGAACAGTGGCTCTATTGAGGATGTCAAAGAAACATCTGTGCCACGAATTCACTAACCAGTCTCCGCAACTCTAATGTAAGGAACATAATGTTTACTTAGTCAGATCTAATTGAGATCTTTTGTGATAGTTTGTGATAATAAGTTTAAGTAATTAGCTTTAAGGCTCATGCATTCGCAGACTTAAGCTGTTGTAGTCGTATTGCACAATCCAAACATGAACTTTCCCTGAGTTCATGCCGCTGACTCCAACAGCGCCTGCGGGAAGCTATAGCAGTTACACATACAGACCTTCTGGCTATCAAAGCCACTATTGTTCTTAGTGTGTGTAAGAGTGTGTGGTGCTTAAACACACCCCTACAAGGAAGTTCAATACCTGTCAGGCCAGATAGTTAATTCATGCTTGTTTTACGAAATTGCCACAAGCACAATGCACCTTTTCACATTAGTCTTGCACACAAAGGCGATGTTCACACAGTAATCCAATCTGTTTTTTTAAACGTGGTACTGGTCTAAACAGGCAATGCTTCTAAACTGAGCTGCATCATCAGAAACATTAAAAAAAGGGGAGAGAGAGACAATGAGAAATATATTATGCAGTGGAGGTTGGTGTCAAATTGCATGAATAATTGTAATGGAGAGGAAGGGAAAAAAATTTATAATGGTACAAAGAACATTACTGACGTAAAGAAATACTCCACCTAGAACATGATTTGGCATTATTTTCTATTTTGTGTGTGCGTGTGTGTGTGTGTGAGACAGAATGTCACCTCTTAACTCTAGGTCAACTTTTCTTTTTTGAATTTAATTAATACTTTTATTCAGCAAGGGTGCATTACATTGATCAAAAGTGGCAAAAAAACAACATTTCAAATAAACGCTGTTCTTTTAAACATTCTATTCATCAAAGAATCATAAAAATGCATCACATTTTCCACAAAAATATTAAGCAGCACAACTGTTTTCAACAATGATAATGATAAGAAATGTTTCTTGAGCACCAAATCAGCTGAAGGATCATGTGACACTGAAGACTGGAGTAATTATGCTGAAAATTCAGCTTCGCATCACAGGAATAAATTGCATTGTAACATATATTAAAACAGAAAACAGCCATTTTAAATTGGAAAAATATTTCACAATATTACAGCTTTTACGGCATTTTTGTTTAAATAAATGCTGCCTAGGTGATCATAAGAGAGAAACTTTTTTTTTTTATTCCAGAGACTATTTTTGCACTTGAAAGAGTCTAATTCATATCAGACTGAGTATTTCTTTATTCAGTTAGACTTGACGTTAAATTGGCATGCATCAAATACACATTAGATTGACATATAAAACTGAAAATATGATTTTTGCCATCTGTCACCCAGCTCTGTGTCACTGTCATTTCATGAGGATCTGATTTGGGCCTCATTCAACTGAGGCTTGAATGTAACCAAAGTCACAGAATTCATTCACTCAAAGGACACACATCTATACAATTACACACACAAGTAAGTAAAATTGGGCCTAATAGTTCACACAAACATACTCTGTCACACACATAACCAGGCTTTAGACGGACCACAAGTGGACATCAGACACGTCTGTATTCCTGGCACAGTTGTGTAATCGCCTATGTGACTAACAGGCTTACCTTAGTGTGTATGAGTGTGTGTGTGTGCCCCCTGTGCCACCTTAGGCTAATTAGTCACATCTACAGCCCTCCGGTGCCATGAAAGAGCGCTGGTTTGTGAGACTGAGGGTATTTCAGGTCACACTTAAAGCCATGACTTTGAAAATACTTTTTTCTAGGATCCAAATTAAAGATGATCTCTCTCACACACAAGATAAGGCCTCAGTTCAGCATGTTACACACATGACTGTCAGCGGCTTAGTGCCGCATGAAACCCATTCAAAGCATGTGATTGAGAGGGTTGATAACCTATAGATGTGTTCAAGGCCCATAGACTCAATATACAAAGAAGCAGTTATTGATTCAAGACACACAAACACACATTCGTCATCATCAGCTCACGCTCACATGAATCAGACTGCATTCAAATAGAAACTCATGTCATGAAACTGGGTCCTATATCACCACAAAAATCACAAGAAATTAATAAGAAGTCACATTTTGAAAATGTTATTTACAAGGTTATTTTTTTTGCACCCATGACCACAATGCCAAAAAAAAAATTATATTAAAATTTTATATTAAAGGTAAAACTTAAAAGGTTAAACTACTGGATATATTAGGGCAATGCAAATTTGGAAGAAGTAAATAATGCCACAATGGAAAACATCTTAAACGGTAAAGGATAAATAAAATATATAAAAAACAAAAAAATAAAATAAAAATGTATATAAAATACACATTTTTAAATACATAATAAAAAAGTAAATTATATATATATATATATATATATATAACAAA
>NW_015653460.1:286889-289192 GCF_001515625.1 Sinocyclocheilus rhinocerous | reverse complement strand
TGTTTGTTATATATATATATATATATATATATATATAACAAACACACACATAACATATAGCCTATGGACAAAAGTGTTTGCATTAACACTATAAAAGTTTAAGTTTTTTTTCTTATACATTAGAACGTGCCCTGCTTTATTTTATTTTATTTTATTTTTGGAGCAAAACAATAATGAATGAAAATATCATTCATTTTTACCATGATTTGCATAAGACACCCACTAAAATGTTTTTCAGTTTCACAATAGTTTATGTACCAAAAAATCCTAACAGGCATATTTAAAACTATTAAAAAATATTTACAAATCATTACAAGACATAAAAAAAAAACCCTATTTAAGGACCACAGTGCAGCCCCTAAATATGAATTCAGTACCATTTTAAATCTTACCACTATCCTTCAAACCACTGTTTTAACAATTTGTCAGCAAAAATAATAATCATTTAAAATATTATTTCACCCATATTTTGACCCATTATTTTCACAGACACTTTACTGGGATTTAATATGCTTTCTATAAACTTTTGTAAATTCTATGTACATCAATCATAAACATAATCTGGACACCTTCATGTGATTCACTCATTTAATACCAAAACTGAATTTCCCCTACTATCTTCTGATTCTGAGCAGCAAGGAAGATGACTTCATAAAACCACTTTCCAAGTGATTGCTTACATAAATAAGGGACTCTGGGGGTGGACAGTTACGCAACATCTGGCTTCTGTTTTAACAACATGTCTCGACAACATGGAAAGATATCACGCTGGCAAAGTGCACGGTCACCCTGATTTCCTGCCTCCACACCCTGTCGGGACTTTCCTGGCTATTTTCAGAAAGAAAAGTACGAATTTGCAGGTATCTGGATGAGGCAAGCGCACACACACAATGCGACACGTGCGCACTCCACCCTGAAAAAAAGAGTCTGACGGGTGTGAGAGCAGACATGTGATCGCATGTGTGCATTTTTCCAAATCTGCCATCTCTCTCTCGTGTTCTGTCGCGCATGATTCATTGAGACAACAGATCTTATAGTTAAAAACAAACCAAACGAGTCGCCAGACCTCGGGAGATGCAGGCGACTTCCAGAAATACCAGGAAAATGCATGAGTGCAAAATGACTCTTCCTGTGACTTATATCCATAGCCGTATGAATCAGATACACTGTTTTCTCTTTAGGTTCATTAAGGGTTGTTTACTACTAAATTCAAATATCCCACAGGCCTGAAAACAACTTAACAATCAGCCACTGTGTGGATTTTGGATGGGTTGGGCTGTTTATAGACAGGGGCAAAATCATATTTCACTCTTCACAATCAGAGATTGAGACATGAATCTCGTATCATAAACAGGAATCTCACATTACTCAGAGCTCAAACTGACAGCAGTGAACCTACCACTCCAACTCAAAGTCTGATTAACCCTGAGCTGCCAACACTATTTACATTATACAATCTCTGCATGCACTACTACACCAATTAATCACATACATTTCTATTTTGTCATTTAATGGGGTAAACAGCAGAAATATTTACAGGTCAAACTTCCTCCTAAAAATAATAATTTTTTTATATTATTTTCATGAATTTTCCCTCAAATTCTTTGTTATACTATATTATTCTAATTATTCTCAGTGATGATTATAGTCATATTTAAAGTTAAACATCACACATGTTTAATTGTAAACATTTTTATTTAAATGTATTTAATTTTATTTATTTATTTATTTTTTATTTTATTTAATCAATCAGTCAGTGAGTCAAAATATTACAATATATTTTATATTATTAATAACTAATAAAAGCACTATGTTGTCTAATGGTAATGAGTATTTGGATATGAAACATGCTTACTTGCCATGTAAAATATCATAGTAAATACTCTGCCAAAATTTTTCTTCAAGCAGATTATAATTCATCTGTTGCTTGGTTGGTTTGTTGCTTATCTATAAACATTACCAAATATGGTTACAAAGATTAGATTTAACTTTAAATAGAAGTTTTACTGTAGAATATTGTCTAAAATGAAAAGTACAATGTTATATTTTTACATTTTTACTTACTTTTGGAGCTGAATACAAATCAAACTTTGTGTATATAAAAAAGTATTTATAAAAAAGCATTTATATATACACATACATCTTTGTGTATATAAAAAGGTAAACAATTTACAATGAAAAACAAATAAAGTATATTTCAAAATCCCCTTCACATTTGATGAGTTATATATATAAATACAGCACAGTATATATGCACAGTACTGTGCAAAAGTCTTAGGCCACTAGTATAGGATACTAATATA
>NW_015653460.1:274738-286593 GCF_001515625.1 Sinocyclocheilus rhinocerous | reverse complement strand
ATATATATATATATACATATATATATGATGCATAATTTTTTTGATATTATATAATAAATTATAGTAGATAATATAATAACATTATAATAGATAAAACACAGACACACTGACACTGCTATATTAGTATTTTAAAAATCACTTGTGAGCAGAGCTCATGCTAAATTTAGTTTTGACCAACTTGAATTCATCATGTGGCCTTCTACAAAGCAGATTTACACTGTTCAGGTAAGTTTGTATAGGACCACTATAACAATTAACGACATATGCAATTTTGAACTGTAACATTTAAACCTGTACTGGTTTCAAAGATGGTTATACCTTAAATGACTTTATTATAATCCAATTATGGTCCAGTGTGTACCTGGGGACGAGGGAGTCTCCTCCTCTGAGGGTGGTGGGATCCAGCTCAAATATGGAGGAGATGTCATTGCCATCAGGGACGGACACGAGGGTGTACAGGACCTTCTCGTTGGGTGTTCGCAGACGTGCTCGCAGAGCTTCAAGCTCCGAGTCCAGCTAGAGGAGAGAGGGGACCACGTAACCATGGAGACACAACACCTCACTCAGTCTATTGATTATGTGACTAAGATAACACCAGTCTTAGCTGAGGAAAGAATCTTTGATTCGTGACATGTTTACAACTTTGCATGTGACATGAAGTTCTACAAAGCGTTCGAGAACATGACAAAGAAGCATCTCTCGGTCAGTCTCATGGTGCGGTATATGTGGGTTCTAGCAAAACAGGTTTAGCAGTTTTTTAGTCAACAATAAAGTTAACTGCTTCTTGGTTCATTTCAGAGAAACTCAGGGGAAATTTTCACTTAGATTTTATAAACCTGACCTAAGGGTCTGTTATCAACAAACATAATGATTAAATTGAGATTTGGGTGCAAAGCTTAGTACATGCACACTAGCAACAGGAGGAACTGCCGCTTTAAACAAATGACGGTGTTATACTGCCACCTGCAGGCGATGAGCTGCACTGCTCAAACTGCTTTACTCACAGCTAGAGTGCCACCTTGTGGTTGATTTTTTAAAAGTTAAATAGTGCATTTACTTTGTGAGTGAAATGAAACTGAATTTTTTCTTAAAATATTCTGGGGTTCTATTCAAGTTAGATTCAAAAGCATTTATGGCATAAAATCATTTACCAAAAAAATTAAATTGACTGTAATGCATTTTAAGGGTTTACATACAGAAATGTGAAGGTTGTATTTTTGTTAAAACACTTGCATTATTTGTTCTTAAAATGTGTATTATTTGAGCTGCAAGGCTATCAAATTTGTCTTTTTTTTTTTTTTTGGTGGGACTACAGTTCCAGGCAAACAGACTTGTAGTTTTAGTCATCAATGCAGTTTCTGTGTTTGGTATTTTTCTCTATGCAAACAGTCTCCTACCTGTATCCAAGCATGTATGATGCAAAAGTCACAGGGGTTTACTTACATGATCAGTTTTAAAGAGTTTTAATATTTCATATAATTTTGCACAGACAAGGTTGGTAGGGATTTTACATATACATTTCTTGTCTCGTCGCTACACTCGCAGATACACATTTTATTCAGTGTGTTTCCCCCATTACTTTCATTATAAACAGTTTTGATATTGTTAACTAAAATTAAAAGCTAAAACTAAGCTGAAATGAAATGAAGTATTGTATAAAAATTTAAAAAAAAAAACTTAACCAAAAATTAGAAAGGAGGCATTGGCAAGTAACTGATATAAAGTTGTAGTAATAACTTAAATAAAACTAAAACTGAAAAATAAATAAATAATAATAATTACAGCTATTTAGAAATATTAAAAAGGACAGAAAAACAAATTTTAAAAAATTACTAAAACTAAAAATAAATTAAAAACATAATGAAATCAAAAATAAAATCCCATTCGAAATATTAATAAATACTAAATTAGTATATAGATAATATTAAAATAACACTGTAACTGAATTTTGCCCACAAATGCCGTTGATGTATCATAACGTGTACAGAACCACATTTTAAAACTATAATGAGCAACAACAACAAACAAAGCTGCAAAGATCACAAACACTTCACAACAACACATTCTGTATAGAATGCACAGAGCTATGCAAAGAGAATTATGGGGAACAGTTCTAAAGGGGCGTGCTTTGATTTTGAACTCTGACCATGAAGATGAAGCTGCATAAGCGTTGTATGAGAGTAGGTCTGACAGTACCTGGAAGTTAAAGGGTGAAAAATCTGCCACCTGAAACCGGAAACAAAAAATCAGCCCGCACACATACTGTATATCCACACAGTACAGTACACAAGAATGACAACTATTTAACAGAAATGAAACTACTTACAGATGAACGTGATTCCTGTGACTCTTCCTCATAGTCAGGATTAACCTGTGAATGGATAAATCACCAAAAATGTCCTCAAAATACTAAAACAAATCAGATCATTCAATTTGGCAGGCAACTGATCAGGAAATCAATTCATTGATTGATTAGGCACAACCTAATAAAACTAAAATAAAGTAAGACAGGGTCCTGATCTTTGAATATGTTCTACTTGGTTAGAGAGATACGTTTCAAGAATAATCGTTAACTAAAATTAAAACTATTTTGTTAATTAAAATGAAGCTGTTGAAATAACAAATGAAAAAGTTAAGAGAAAATAAAAGAAAAGAAAAAAACACTAAAAGAAAATTAGCATTAACATGCTAACTGGAAATAAATAAAAACTAAAACTGAAATAAAAATTAATTAAACCTAAATAGTAGTAGTAATAAAAAAAGAAGAATGACAAAAGCATATCTCAAAACTACATTAAGAATTAAACTAAAATAAAAATTAGGGATGCACCAATACCTTTTTTTTCAAAACCGATCCAATTCAAATACCAAAATTTATTACGTTTTTATTAAGAGTATTTTATGGGGGGGTGGGGGGTGGGGGGTATCTTGATTGCATAATTTTATAAAATCTAAACATTCAGTGAAAAAATTTAATGACTAAATGTAAGTGTAGCCAAATCTGGAAACATTTTAATAAAACATTTTGAACTTTATTTTTATTTAGGAACTAATTTGAACTTTAATTTAATGACTTGAATATTCATCCCTCACATTAAACTATTGAATGGCTTCTGATGAATTGGAAAGTTAATTAAAATTTTGAAAAATAACCTATAATTAGTATATAAAATCTTTCATCAAAACAAAAGACTTGTTAATTATTTCATTGCACTTTCATTTTCATTGTCACTCTGAAATGCATCAAATTTTGAAGTAAAAAGTGCTCAGAAGGTTAAAAATATATATAATGCAGGTTTATGTCAAAATATCCTTAAACATATCTTGCTAACCAAGCTAGCCATGTTCAAAGAACAGCACCATAGATGTGATTAAAGCTGCACTATGTAAGATTTAATCAATTTGGCATCTAGCTGGGCAAAAATGAGCTCGAGTCAGGTTTGAGGTCTGATGGAAACCTCCAGAGGGATGCTGAAAATCTTACAGACTGCAGTTTTTAGCCAGAGAAAATCTAGGAGGAAGTTAGTAAGGTCCCCTACCCAGTGAGAGAGGTTAGTGCTGATCTGGGAACAGCTGAGGGAGGGTCCCGAGCTAGTAGAACACACCTCACTCACCTCTGCTGCCAGGTAGTGTCCTGTGGCCAGGTGTTTAAACCTGAAAAGACTATTCCAGTAACCAGCGCCACCGCGACACGGGTCATGGTGAACCACCTGAAATATGAGATTGGGAGGAATGGCACAATTAGCATATGCTGTACTTAAAGGGACCCTTCGCACAAAATTACAATAAGAGTGCTGTCCTCATAGTCAGGATTAACCTGTGAATGGATAAATCACCAAAAATGTCCTCAAAATACTAAAACAAATCAGATCATTCAATTTGGCAGGCAACTGATCAGGAAATCAATTCATTGATTGATTAGGCACAACCTAATAAAACTAAAATAAAGTAAGACAGGGTCCTGATCTTTGAATATGTTCTACTTGGTTAGAGAGATACGTTTCAAGATTTGACATAAACCCAAGATTTTCCTTTATTTAAAGCTCATGCACATGATTTCAGATTTAACCCCTTTTACTGTGGGAATGAGTCCTAAAACCCGTAAATAAGTTTATTTGAACTTCCGATTCCACAGTCCCAGAGTCAATGGGGTTTTGAGTAAATGCCTGAAATAAGGTCTGTGGTAAACATAAGCTTAAGATATTTGCACATATTACTCAACAACATAAAATACATCAGTTACACCCCACTCATGACTTTAAGCTTTTATGCGTCTGGAAAATAGCAGTTGCTAACAAGCAGCTAAATGGGACTACAGAGGCTGTCGGGGACATTAAACAGTCCTATCAGGGCTTCATTACGATCAAAATGACTAATTTTAAGGTGATAGTTTCTAGAAATGTTTCTATTACAGAAACGGAATAATCAAATGTAAAATAAAACACTGCACAGTCTTTAGTGTATGAAATAAATATACATTGGTCATTATTAAAGGGATAGTTGACTCAAAAACACACTTTTATTGGACTTCAAAATCTCAACAGCCATTCACTGCCATTATAAAGTTTGGAAGAGCCAGGACATTTTTTTATATAACTCAGATTGTATTCATCTGAAAGAAGAAAGTCCTATACACTTAGGATGGCTTGAGGGTGAGTAAATCATGAGGTAATTTTCACTTTTGGGTGAACTATCCCTTTAAATCTACTAAAGTTCTTCACACGAGTATGAGTGATATTTTTCTTTGTATTGTGTTGTTGATTAACATTGTTGTTGTTGATTAAAGACACAGACAGCAGCAGGGTTATTAGGCTGCTGTCACTTTAAGACCTAACGCACAGCTCCAAATGGATTTCTGCTTTTTTTTTGTGATTATTTTGCAGTTAAATGGCGAATTATGGTTTGCAAAAAAATAAAAAAATAAAAAAATATTTTGCACTTTCACGATCACTGAATTGCGAAAACTGAATGGATTTATTGAATATCATAATGCTGAATAGAAAAACTAATCTACTCACTAGTCTGCTTTAACAGCCTCACAAACTTTCCTTGTAGATTTTAAATAAAGAATTTTGATTTAATTTAAGATTGAAAGAGTTAGCAGAAGCTTATTAGAAGTGACGTTTAAGTCATGCGACCATGGTGTAGTTTATGCCTTCATGTTAGCTTTTACATCTGGCAACTGTATTTAGGCCAAATTCATAAAAGTTGTGTTCATCTGAAAAGTGAAAAGATAATCTTAATGGACAAAACATGCAACTCACCTCCACTTCCCACAGTGCTTTGCTGCTGGTAGCAGAGGTGGCGGACTGGCGGCCGGTGGTTCGCAGGAACACGTATTGCTTCTTCCTGTGTTCATCGCAAGTGAGAAACTTCTCTTGCTCGGCATGAAACAGCCGAACCACATCACCCTTAGCAACCAGAAAGAAGGAATTAGCAACATCACATTCTAGAACCATCAACAACAATAACTCCAGGAACTCAGACCATATTCCATGTGTGTGAAGCACCTACCCCTTTAAGAATGATTTCCTTGTTGTCACTCCATTTCATAAATAAAACAATCTTCCAGCTAGTGTTGCAGTTCACTGAGTTCACCTGAGGAGAACGGAGAGGAAAAAGGGAGGAGGGGGTGTCATAAGATAAACTATGTTTTTTTTTTTAGCATTAGCACTTACTTAAAACAATGATTCATAATCCAGATACATTATGGCAGAGAAAGTGGCTCTTAAATTAGTGTTATCATAGCATAATAGCCTTCACACTAACACTGGGTTCTAATTGAATGGACAGTAATTCCAGTTTTATGCAGCTAAAGCTAATTTACAGACAGTACGTTTCCATTTAAAGCACTTATTGCATAGCCGTTAAGAGCAGAACTGCATTAATAATGTTATTTACATACATTCACAGTACATGGTGTAATGCAAAACTGAAAGAAAAAGCAGTTTAACCTCATTGCAGCCAGGATTGTCCACCAGCTGATGGCTGCTGGCATGTAGAGGCTGTCCTGCGTTTACGGGATTCAAAACCACTTTATCCCCAATCACAACCTAAAAGAGAAAAAAGCTCAATAAACACATATTTTGTGAAGAAATTGTTTGTGGATGTTGCACAAGCAAAACCAAGAATGGCAGGCCTCACCATTTTTATGTTACTTACATGAAAGTGACTGTTGTGTCAACATCTTTTACTTCTATGGTAAAATTTATCAGAAGTATAGCCAGAAAAATAAATAAATATGCAAGCAATTAGAGAAAATTAAATATTTAATGAAGGGATCTGTTCAAAAATTCTGAGACGTGGCAACCTATGATCACATATTTTAAAAGATGAAGCCTCTACCCCTTAACTGATCATTATTTGTGGAAACTGGTTTAAACGTGATGACCAGTGTTGTTTTGTTTTATATTTATGTAATGACAGATATGTATATTTATGTGTCAGAGAACTGAATTGTATTATTATCTAGGTATTTATTTATATTGATTATTCCTACAATGATATTGTCCATTTGTAAATGTGTACCAGGGCTGTCCTTAGGGTGGTGCAACTGGTGCCCTGCGCTTTGAGGGGGGCCACGCGGCAAACGGACTAAGGGGGACAGATGCATGTGTTTTTCTACCACCCTAACCTAGAAGACACTGAAACTTCAACTTTATATCTAAACGCCATGCAACTTAAATCTGGCAAAGTACAAAATACAAAAGTACAAATACAACAGATATTTATATTCTACACTGCAATCAACTATAGCTAAAGGAATCTACTATAGCTTTATATTCTATACTGAAATCTACTATAGCTTTATATTCTATACTGCAATCTACTATAGCTAAAGGAAACCAAATTTAAGTTGATCTCTTCTAGTGCCTTAGTTTTGCAATTATTCATATCCCACAAGACCAGGTTCAGTTCCGTTTCAAAGTATTGCCGTGGCTTTCTGTGACTAAGGCTCAGTGACAGCGACGCTCTCCCACAGAGGCCATTTTTAATAGCATTAGCCGGGGGATTCAATGCTGTGAGCTTTGACATCATGTAATGGTCAGTGGAAGCAGTGGAAACACTCTTTACCCCAGAGATCAGCAGCGGATGACACCCCATGGCCCCCATACAACAACATCTAATGGAGCAAATGAGACTGTTTTATGTCTGGTTCTGTTTTCCAGAAGCTTAAAAGTTGTAACTACAGCTCAGGCCATTTAGAGCCCCTGGTGCATCGCAGAGTACATCTGACATCCAAGTTCGATTTATTTAGCTATTTAGGAATTGCACCCGAGTCTGCTTGAAAACAAACGTAGGGTACTGAGTTTATATAATTTGGCCCAGTTTGCAAGACAGCATTTTTCATTGCTGCTCGCCTCTGCAGAAACTGCTCACTATCACGATATATACACACTACATACTTTTTTTATATACATATACATTTATATAAATTTATATTATTAAATTTATTTATTTATTAGGTGACACTGCAGACTGGAAGATTGATGCTGAACATTTTAAGCTTTCCATCACAGGAATAAATTACATTTTAAAATATATTAAAATTAGTGCTGTCAAACGATTAATCGCGATTAATCGCATAAAAAAATCGTTTTTTGTTTACATAATATACAGTATATGTGTGTACTGTGTATATTTATTATGTATATATATATACAAACACATGCACGTATATATCTGTGTACATTTATTATGTATATATAAATACACACACATGCAGTATATGTTAAGGAAAAATATGTTAGATGTATATATAAAATATTTATTAAAATTAGTGCTGTCAAACGATTAATCGCGATTAATCGCATTTAAAAAAATCGTTTTTTGTTTACATAACATACAGTATATGTGTGTACTGTGTATATTTATTATGTATATATATATACAAACACATGCACGTATATATTTAAGAAAAATATGTTT
This sequence comes from Sinocyclocheilus rhinocerous, assembly GCF_001515625.1. Classification (NCBI taxonomy): domain Eukaryota; kingdom Metazoa; phylum Chordata; class Actinopteri; order Cypriniformes; family Cyprinidae; genus Sinocyclocheilus; species Sinocyclocheilus rhinocerous. Next base: position 278,664 of record NW_015653460.1, on the reverse strand, counting down.
TTATTTTGGATGCGATTAATCGTTTGACAGCACTAATTAAAATAGAACACAGTTATTTTAAATTGTAATACAATCTCACAAAATTACTGTTTTTACCCTATTTTTATTCAAATAAATGTAGCCTTTGTGGGCTGAAAGAGCCTTTTCAAAATATTTTAAAAGATTCACCGACCCTTAAACTTTTATCTACATAATTTACAAGCATGTTAGGTTTGAGTAGTTAAAATCTAAGTAAGAAAGCATTAATAAAGACAAGTAGACAAGGCTTTACAAACTTGCCAACTAGAATTGTCATCACACTATAATGGTAAATATGGCACTACGTTTGGAAGGAGAGTACAATTTCAAATCAAATCTGTTTAAACTGGGTATGTTTTCACTCACACTGTCTCCTATGGAGCGGAGTTTGTAAAAGGGCTGGATGTAAAACCAGGAGCCTTCATTTCCAGCAGAGTCCAGCGTCACACGCATGGCATTCTTCTCCAGCAAAGCAGGCAGCCGTTTATTCACAGTAAGGTACTTATTGCTTTTTAAATGCAACAGCTGCAAAATGAAAAAAAAACTAAAATGTCTGATTTTAATAGAGCAAAGAACAATATGTAGCAAAGCTGGTATACCCATTAAAAGCCCTTTAGCTATACACATGAAGATACACAAGGCCACATGGCACAGACTTATATTATAATAAATTATGTAGAACAATTATAAATGCAAGCTCCATGACACAGACACTAAAATAACACTGAACAATGGATTTCTGTCCTGCCAAGACCTCAATGACACAGTGAGATCCCTCTGCCTCCCATCTGCCAGCTGGCTGACTTACCTGAATAACATTTCCATACTGTATCACTGTTCCCAGCAGCTTCCGGTTTTCTGATTCATTCTGTTTCTTCTCTAAATCAGCAGCGTGCTGAAAAACAGAGGTGAAAATGCAGATTAAAATGCTTGCAAATATTGTATATAAATAATTTACATAAAAGAAAGGTCTAGACAACAATTATTTGATATATATGTAATGAACTTGAACCACATTTACTGTCATATTTAATACCAAATTACACTTACGTTAAAATTTAATTAAACATTCTATACTATCTTATTCATGCAGCATAAAAAGGGGTATGGAAACTTGTTTCCACCAGGGTATAAAAAAAGAAAAGAAAAAGTAACTCTTACTTTTTATCTCACAATTCTAACGTTTTTCCTCATAATCACAAGTTTTTATCTCACAATTGCAAGTTATACTCTTAAGTGCATGTTTACATATTACAATTCTGAATTTTTCTTAGAATTCCAACTTCTCACAATTCTGCTTTTTGTCCACCTCAGACTGCAAATTTATATCTCACAATTCTGAGATTCTCAAAATTCTCAGAAATGCAATAAAGAAATCCTAATTATGAGATACAAATTCAGATTTGCTAGAAAAAAAGTTAATATTGCATGACAAAGTCGCAAATTATTACTTTATTTTTTTATCCCATGGCACAAACAAGCTTCCATAGAGGAGGCATAAGCCTGAAATGTTACGTATTGAACTCACATGTAATTTGTTGAGTAGTACAGTGTCTGTGGTGCTGTTTCCACCAGGTTTTGCTGCTTTCCAGAACTGTTTCTGGGCTGAGTACCTGTTCATTGGACACAGCTTGAACAGACAGTCTGAAAGGAAAAACAGAAAACGCACAAAAAAACACCTTAAGAGAAGTTCACACAAATATTTTCACCTGCCTGTAGGAGCCTTTACACTGAGCATATATGAATCAGAGTTGTTGTTTTTCTTCTTCAATTTTAAGTATGTACACCCACAGTCCCATCAGCAAGGCTCAAGTATCACTTCATCAACACCAAACCATAAATGTGCTCTTTTTACTGTATGTAGTACTATAAATCATTTAGCATTATCACTAATATTATTTTAAAATATATATTTGTGTTTTCTTTCCTTAAAAATGAACTGTTCTTTTAATATATTATTAATCCTCTTTTAGATGTTTATTAGAAAATAAAAATCTTTTCAAGTCCCCCTGGAAACTGCTTCCCTTGTTGGGAATCCCTGGACTAACTGACCTTCCAAACACCAAACAAAAACTGCCACACATCCATCAGATACTGATCACCAAGGCATATTTAGCCATTTTTAGAAAGACTATAAGCAGGTTAATCTCATAGGCATTGTGACCCATTTAATTGTACTCTTTATTATTTTATGAAATCATGAGGGCATCTGTGACTGCAGGCACACCTGACTAGAACAATTAATTTAGTTTCCAAAGAAGAACACAAGAGGATTCAAGTTTGACTCATTAGTTAAATGACCGGGTCACTTTGCCAGGTTAACTCTACAAAGTGAGCCATGTGAATCTGTCCAGTAAAACACATACATTTATAAATGTACTTAATTTATTTAAATATTTAACTTATAAAAATTTAAAAAAAAATAATAATAATAAATCTATATTTTTCAGCCAATTGCCAATACCCAAGCAAATAATTTATAATTTCAAGCTGTTCAAAATTTTAAATATTTAATGAAAAAACTAAAATATGTTAAAATGTGTTCAAATCTGTACGATAAAATTTAATTCAAATGAATGTGTCCCATGTTAAATGAACTAAACGGTAAGATTTTTTTAACCTTTTTTTTTTCATTAACATAAAAATATTAATCTACAAATTTTTACATTTAAACACTCTCTTTGAATAACAGAATCAGAATTTTTAGTAATTTCACTGAACATGCCACTGTTTGTGCTACAGTCATGAATGATCTCTCAAATCATTATTACTTTAGATTAACAGTGATAGGATTAATGAAACTTCAAGCCAAAACCATTTAGAAAAACCCTAGAAACTACCCAGAACACACGTTCTCACATTACTCGCATCACAGCAGTAACAAAAGCTGTTGTAACTATGGTATTCTGGCAGAAAGTATGGTTACCGTGGAATATTTTGTAAGCTACAGCAAGACTAAGTTAGCAAGCTATGAATGTTTTCACAATCTAATACAATACAGTGTTTAATGCACTTGCAATGCCACAATACATATAAATTAATAATAATTATTATTACAAATGAAATTATAATATATAAATATATCCATATTTAATATTTATACAAAAATTGTCAGGTGAAGTGAGCTACAAACATCCCTTGCTTTGGGAACGCACCTCGTCACACATATAAACTTTGAGGATCAGATATTATCATGATGTTAACCAGCAGGTTATTCTCCAGTTACACCAGTTACACTCTTATCTTATCATGATAGGACGGGACTGCACTGAGAGCCAGGTACAGTGTGTAGAAGGAAGGAAAGAGTAACAGGAAGGGAGGGGAAGACACGCAAAAGAGGACATGATTAAGTGTGACGGGTAAAAATAGCACTACGTCCGCAGAGCGCACTGAGAAATGCGGCCAAAACTAATGCTAGCGCTCAGGGATTAGCAGCCAGGGAACTAGGGGTGGAGGGAGAAACAGAAGAAGAAACGCTGAAGGAGGGGTAAGTGGGACAGAGGATGGCGGTGAGAAGAGGACTGGAAGGAATGATGGAAGGAATGATGGAAGAGAAATGTAGGCTGATGGTCCCGAGGGGCAACGCTGGGTCAAACTCAGAGATGAGAGGCAGTTAGCATGCTAAACCACAGAGAGACAGTCACACCACACCAACACAAACACTACAGGCTGTCAAACAGTTATGGACACAAACTCAAGGAAGAAATACACAATTTTAAAAGAAACCTCTATAGTTTCAATCAAATCCAGACAGTTCAATATGGGATGACCATAGCAAAAAAAGACAATTTTGTTGATGTGGATAGGCCTGTCACGATAACAACTTTTTGTTGTGCGATATATTGCCACAGAAATAATTGTGATAAGCGATATTATTGTCATTTTAAAGACCATTTTATGCCACTGAA
>NW_015653460.1:271270-272102 GCF_001515625.1 Sinocyclocheilus rhinocerous | reverse complement strand
CACACTGACAGCTGTCATTGTAAGACAGTTAGCAACTCTGTTTGTTTGTCCGAGTTCGCAACAGTAACTAAGGGGGGCAGGGCTTACCGATAGGTCAATTGCGCTTGTACCTAGGCCTGTCACGATAACAACTTTTTGTTGTGCGATATATTGCCACAGAAATAATAGCTATAAGCGATATTATTGTCAATTTAAAGACCATTGTACACCACTGAATATATAATCATAAATTGAGGTCATGTACATATATTGTGCGATAAGTCGATATATTGATTATTGCGACAGGCCTAGATGTGGAACAAAGAGTTACACCTAAATTTGAGATGTGGCTTACAGAGTTTTGTTATGTGTTACATATGGAAAAGATTAGATACGAGATTGCAGGTAAACCAAAGAGATTCGTACGGATTTGGAAATCCAATGATAACTGAATTTAACCTTCTTCTTTAAGTGGCGTGGTTAATTTGATAAAATATATCATTTTATTTTTCCATAATAGGGTATTTATTGGTATTGGTAAGAATTTTTTTTTAAATGAGTCCGTATATGTAGAGACGTCTGTATGTGTTTTTGTATAGGTACACAAGCATGAATGGTGTATATTTATGGAGGTGTATAAGATGCGCGTTAAATATCGCATGCGATTTATCGTGCAGCCCTAATGTGGTGTATGCCATGCCTCGTCTTATTCGTTTTTGTTAATTAACGTTTTGTAAGTTATAGTTTGTCATTGTATCTTACTGTTTATTGTTGTTATGCTTTTTAATTAAGAATAACAATGAATCCATCTTTTGTTTTAGTCTTAAAAAGTGAAAGGTGTGTAGATCAAAAA
>NW_015653460.1:269310-271094 GCF_001515625.1 Sinocyclocheilus rhinocerous | reverse complement strand
AGACGTGTAAAAGTCCACTAGGTTTCAAAGGACTGCAGGCTAACTTCTAAGCAACTAAAGGCCTTTCTCACATTGGCTAATGTTAATGTTTATGAGCCCATCATCAGGAGAACACTGAACAACCATGGTGTGCATGGTAGATTTGCAAAGAGAAAGTCACTGCTGTCCAAAAAGAACATAACAGCACTAATATATATTTATATGCATATATGTATCATTACATTAGTGTTTTTTTTCCCTTCAATTTGCTGGCATGGGGGTTGGGGGATTGTTCTCTAAAATGTGAAAAGCTTTAAAGAAATTATTCAAAAAAATAAAAGAAACCTCAAAGCATGATGCTACCATCACTAAATTTACCATGGTTTTTACAATAGTATCACTAATGGTATTTTGGCCAGAAATATTAACATCATGGCCAATACTAATGAGCTGAATAACGTTTTCATGTAATGGTAGGTAATAGATAAATGGCTTATATTAAACAGCTACTTAATACTACTTGTTTAAATGATTAAAAAAATAAATAATCATCAACTTCAAAAGTACTTTAAATGTACAGCATGTTAAATGGATTTTTATATTTTGAAATTTGCTACAGATTCTATTTACCAGTGTTAATATTATGAATTATTAGTGTTTTTAAAGACCACTTAACTTGACATTAGGAATTAAATTATTATAAAGGTTAAAAAATAAATGTAAAAAAATAAAGGGTACAAAATAGAGCAAATGAGCATAAATACTAGGGCTGCACGATATTGGAAAAAAACTCACATTATTTATTGTTTTAGTTTGTTTTAATTTTCTGCAAAAAAAACAAACAAAACAAAACAAAAAACAATAAAACCTCTAAATGTGAAGAATACTCAAAAAATAGTGGTCGTAAAGGGTTAAATCTTTGCTGTAATCAAACATTATCCCTTTAAGTTATCTGTAGATGAAAGAAAATATCTAAAAACACAAATATTGGCTGATAGATATCTAATATGAAAACATACTGATTTAATAATTATTAATAGATTTACATAAAATTAAGTGATATTAAATCAGCATAAAATATTATAATCTTTACAATAGCCCATACTATTAGCTGATAATTGATAACATATATTGTGCATCCCTAAGCATCACATTATGTTGAGACTGTCACAACAGATCAGCTTTCAATTCAATTTGTTCCAAAAGGAAAGCATGGTGCCTGTATTCATATTCTCTGCATTGGCCAACATCCTTTTCAACAGCAGTCAAATGTGAGAGGGAAGGTGGGGACCAAATATCTGCCAGAGAACAGACTCAAAACTGCGGTTTGGAGGAAACGGAGCGTGCAACATCCTTCCGCTGAGGGCTGCATGATATTGGAAAAAACTCACATTGCGATATTTAATTTTTCTGCGATATATATTGCGATATGAAAAAAATAATCACCACAAGACTTGAATAGTTTATTTGGGAAAAAATAATGATTGGGGTGATTTTGTAGGCGAGTAAATCAGCATAGGAAATAAACAAATTACAAGCATAGATAAATATAACAGAACAAAGATACAAATGAAATAAGCAGTGCTTTATATTTTTCAGGTAAGTCTAACAGTATTCAGGTACAGAAATTGAATAATCAAATGTAAAATAAAACTGCATAGTCTTCACTGTATAAATTAAATCTAATAAATCTGTGTTAAAGCTACAAAAGTGATTTTTCTTTGTGTTTTGTTGTTTGATTAATATTCATAACACAGAAAACCTCAGGAACATTAAACTGCTGTAAACCAATATAGGCTACTGTA
>NW_015653460.1:266971-269300 GCF_001515625.1 Sinocyclocheilus rhinocerous | reverse complement strand
AGTGAACAGAATTCAGTGTTCACGTGCATCTGCGTGGCTCTCACTGTGTCTACACCGGACGCGAGTGGCGCGGTGCGACACAACAAAATACAATGAACTCATTATCAGTGATGCTGTCTACACTGGATGCGGCACGTCAAATCCCCAACAGTAAACTGATGCCGCGTTCTCTTTATGACACACCGACACAAAGTTCAAATGATATGCAACAGTCACGTCCAGTGTAGACAGACTTTGGGACCGTTCACATGTCGTGCCTAAAAACGCGTGGAAACGCCAGCCGCACCGCTTTCTCATTCTTTCCAAAGCGCTTGGGAGCTTGCACTTTTGTTGCGTCTGCCGTTGCTAAGCAACCGTGACCTGCGCTCTCCACGGATACCGGTATTACCGGTGTTGTCACATGTCGATTAACCGGTGGGAAAATTTCCTCACCGTCACAACCCTAGTAGACACCTGTCTGTGTGTGAGCAAAGAAAACAATCAGTATAAATATAACGATCAGTAGCCTGTAATAAACATCGCACATCCTGCGATGTGACTATCGCGGATGCGCACATCGCGATAGCGATGCTGAAACGATATATCGTGCAGCCCTAATAAATACTACCCACTAAATGTCTAAGTGTCTCCACTAAACACATCCAATTTCGAATTTTCAACTGATAATTATTTAATACGTTTCGGGTTAAAGGAATAGTTTACCCAAAAATGAAAATTCTGTCATTAACTACTCACCCTCATGTCGTTCCAAACCCGTAAGACCTTCGTTCCGGTAGCAACGAAACTATCACTTTCAAGGCGCAGAAACATAAGGACATCGGTAAAACAGTCCATGTGACATCAGTGGTTCAACCGTAATGTTATAAAGCTACGAGAATATTTTTTGTGCGCAAAGAAAACAAAAATAACGCATGCGTCATGCTACTGTCATGAACACGCGTCAAATAATGACACAGAAGAGAAGAATTGTTGAATACAGTCCTTTTTTGTTTTCTTTGCGCAAAAAAAGTATTCTCGTAGCTTCATAAAATTACTGTTGAGCCACTGATGTCACTACTGATATCTTAATTTGTGTTCTGAAGATGAACAAAAGTCTTACAGGTTTGAAACTGCATGAGGGTGAGTAATTAATGACAGAACTTTCATTTTTGGGTGAACTATCCCTTAAGGTCTGTTCACACAAAGACTGATAACTACAAAATTGTAATAATTGTTCTAATTCTAAAAGAACGTCCACACCATAACTGTACCGATAATAACAGAGAAACAATATCTTTAGAATCACACAATAAAGATAAAAACTTTGACAGCCAATCAGAATGCATCTGACTTGAGCATTTAAAGTGGCAGACGGCATAACAGCAGTGCACACTTATAATATAGTGTGTACACGTGAATGCTAACATAGTTATTTTTATAGTTATCGGTGTATCCTGAAGGCCCATTCACACAAAATATACTAAATGTACATATATACTTAAAATGTACTAAAATACTAATATCTACATACAGTACAGATGTTCACAAATTCATATAAATGCAAAGCAAAACAGTGTAATGAGCTGTCAAAGCACTCCACATAATGCAACAATAGTTAAAAGCAATTCAACAGGTATCTCATGTCTGTTCCAGAGCCAACAAACTAGAACAAAACAACTGTTCATGTTCACTCTCACTTATTTATTTTCTGTAGTAAGCTAAACCGGTCTTTGATTCAATGCCCTGTCTGAGATGAACACTGTAAGCGGATCCATTTTCAAAAAACACCTTGAAGGAAATAGTTAACATACTGTAGCTGACCTACAACTGAAGACACTTTGCTTTTGTAGAAAATATATCTGTAATTGTCTGCACAATCACAGATTTAGTCCATTTAACTGAACAACAGCATCAAACATGGATTTGTTAGCCAAACTTTCAGAGATACCAAAATGATCAGTTTATTGAGGCCATTGCTAAAATTCACAGAATAAAAACTGAATGGCTGCTTCTTGACAGTATGCTGCTCATCTCAGGACCCTGCACTGTAAAATCCAATAGTTTACCTTATGAAGTCAGAGTTATTTGATTTAAAAGGAAGAAAAGTAATAAATAGGTTGCTTTTAAAAAGTGACCTATCATCTAATTTAAGAAATAGTGCATTTATTGTGTGTGTTTATTAATGAACTTTATCAATTGTATTTTTTCATAAATACCATGAGATGCTTTTATTTGAGTTTATATAATTCTTAACTAGTGTGTGGTAATATGCTAATGTCACACACAGACTTAAACATTCAGCACATGAATCACAACAATGGTAACAATTCAATTTCATTTATTTTCATTA
>NW_015653460.1:263676-266958 GCF_001515625.1 Sinocyclocheilus rhinocerous | reverse complement strand
ATGCTGAAGTCACACACAGACTTAAACATTCAACACGTGAATCACAACAATGGTAACAATTCAAGTTCATTTATTTTCATTACTTGTAACAATAACCATTTTATTTGCTCTTTTTGATGTGCTACTACTGACACAAGACAGTAAATAAAATAGTCAAATAAAATCAACAACTGTAAAACAAAGCAACTGCATAATTTATTCATGCCGCAATGCACTCTGGGAGTCAGTGAGTAGCTATACTAAGTCACGAGTAAACCTAAATGAAAGGATCAAGTACCCCCTACAGTTCTTTTTTAGTTACTAGAACTCTCGTGTAAGTAAGCTATACTAACTAAGCATTTGTCAGTACAACATACTATTCCTATTTCACTTTACTTAGTTTTTTCAAGGCAATCGGTTTGCATGCTTTTTTTAAGTAAGCCCAACTAATTAGATTTTACAGTGTGTTTGTGGACGTGACCCAGGATCAGAAAGGAAGGGCAAACCTTTGAATGACACTGTAAGGCTCTCTGGAAACCAGGCCTTTTAAACAGCTTAAGCAGGCTATTAATACCATGAGGGATCTAAAGATTTAGTGGTGGCAAGCAGAAGTACAATGAGCAAAGCCCTGCCACCACTGTTCTGCTACAGCTACCTGAAGAAAGCAGGAGAGAAAGGAGGAAAAAGATCCTTCCTTGTATAATTTCAGAAAAACCTCAAGTGCTTGCTCATAATAGCAGTATCATAATCTAATGAAAAACAGTGTCTACGATGTACTTGTAATGCCATAATACTTTTATCATTCAAAAAATTATATATATACATTCTCAAATAAACGTACATATATGTACAAATATAACATTATTATTATTATTATTATTATTATTATTATTATATTTCCTGGTCAGAACAATGTGGATTTTTAAATCAATAAAATCTCAATTTAAATACAAAAAATGAATAAAATTATATAAAATAAACAATATGAAAATATTTTGCACAATAATTAAATTATAGTTATTTTTTAATTTTAAAGTGTAATAGTTTTTATAATTTTTAATTTTATACATTTACAAAAATGAAAAAATATTTGATAATAAATACTTTTAAATTATATATAAACAAATATTTTGTACAATACTTTTTATTTTTGTACTATTTACAATATAAAAGGCTTAAATATTTCTATTAATAATAATCATTGTAAACAAACATTGTTTTTGACATCAAGGATGAGGACACTGTTTATTAGGGCTGGGTAAAAAAATATCGATATCTCGATTATAATTTATTCTCATTTTTACGAAACAATATTGATTCTTAAATCCCAAGAATCGATTAGTCTAGCCTGTTTTCAGTTAATGGACGGAACATTGAAGGGTACTTTCCATCCAATATATGGCAATAAGCATTGTGCTTTGGTACTTTTAATATGAAACAAAGTCTCAATTTCTGTCCATTCTTGTAAACAATGTCACGTAACGTCACATTTACCTCAGAAAAAAACATTTGTGACCATAAACTCATTAGTCAGATAGAAAAATAAACTGTAGAGAGGAGCATTTTGCTAAATATATGCACCATATAATATATTCATTATAACTTTTACTGTTTTTCAATGTTTAATTAATATTTTTTATGACAGCCACCATATTATTATGTAATTGTAACTTTTATTATAAAAAAAACTTAATTAAGTGTAATTTAAGCAGTTGTATAGCCTAAAAAAAATCTGTCAGTTTTGACCTTCAATATTATAGTAATGTAGTACCAACTGACTCTCATGTATATTTTACAGCATTAGTTGAGAGATTTTTTTTTCCTTGAGAAAATTTTGCATGTGTACCAGATATATATCGATAAAAAAGAATCGATATTGAATCGAATCGAATCGGGAATCGAATCGAAAGCTTGTGAATGAAAATCGAATCGTGAAATTTGTGTCAAAACCCAGCCCTACTGTTTATAGTCTTAGCTTTGTTTTTTTGGAAAGCACAGCTCATCCTGTATGAGAACACCTGCGGTAGACCCCAGGCCTGGTGTGTCTGTCCACCTACACAGCTGTGCCTCATCAATCAAACAGGAAGTACATCAGCATATGTCTGTTCAGTGGTGTGTGGCAGCAGTGTTGAGACACCAGCCTTTTAAATAAAAAAAAATGACACTTAATTTAAAAAATGTATTTAATTATTTACCCTAAAAAGGGCGTTTACCTCAAGTACATTTACACATTATCCACCTTTGACTGGAGATTTTTTGGAGCGAGGAGCAGGTGAGCTTTTCACTGACCATGACTGTATCTCTATCATCACAACACAAGACATCTATTGTTCCAGCCATGTATCCATTTCAAGACCCATCCTAAAATCCTGAAATTCAGACATTCAATAACAAAAACGATCCAGCCAGGCATATAAACATGACACACAGTGCCTCGAAACCTATGGAAAAGCCTTTTGAAAAATCAGTTTTTAAAAAAGTAACTACAATACACAAGATACTGACTTAAAATTATTACATATAAAAGCAATTTTTAACAAAATTATTTGACTAAATATTCTAATAATAATTTTTAATAAATTTTTCACATGAACCTATGATGTAGAGTTCGGTAACACTACACTACTCCAGACGCTACACTGTGAAAACAGCTGAGCTACAGTCACACTACTGCTTCCCTGTGAACAGCGTTTGTGAACCCTCACCCACCAGCTACACTTTCAGTTCACTTTAGTTCGACAAAAAATGTTCTATTTAACGCTTCACCACAAGCTCATAACTGTAACACCCGCAGATAGTTACGGTAAAACTTTATGTGCATAACTGACTGCGTTCGGTGCAGCTAGTGTTATTCAAAGCCAGTCATTAAATGAGTACTTTTCCTAACATTTGCATATGGTATCAGTAATAATGTGACCGCCATCTGCTGCGTCCACAGCTGACAGGACTGAAGAGCACTAGTCACAGCCATACCCGTCACACACCCAGTTTAAGAGCAGTGGTTTTCTTCTTGTAATCATGAGCGCTTGTCCTCCTAATTAAAAAAATTAAGGAGCACCTTCTGATCAATAATCAAAAATTCTGATCAAAAATTAGCCTTCCTAATATGAGGTGAAGTGATTTACAGAGGCATTTTCTTTTTACCTTTGCAATGGCATAATTTTCATCTGTCAAATTCAAAAATTTATGTTTATAAGCTTTTTTAAATTTCTATTTAAAACAATATAATAAGAAGTAGAATAAGACAAATAAGTTACCAATCATGAAATTAGTATTAATGAAAAATTAATTTGTACTACAGAG
>NW_015653460.1:263489-263627 GCF_001515625.1 Sinocyclocheilus rhinocerous | reverse complement strand
TTGTACTACAGAGGTGGCACAGAAGAACACAAAAGTGGCTTGTACATTTTCAGCCATTCAATGAGGCTCAGAGGTGGCATGAGTGCACTGAAATTCATAAATTCATGTGGAGATTAATGTTTTAAATATAACATTTTG
>NW_015653460.1:260880-263382 GCF_001515625.1 Sinocyclocheilus rhinocerous | reverse complement strand
GAGATGTTGTTCATGTATTTATGTCCTCATGTAGTGATACGACAGAAGCTGAAATCACTGCGAGCGTCGCACACTTTGTATGTGTAGAAAACAACTCCGCGCGACTGTGCCATTTACATACACAGAGAAAGCGTTTGAAGTGGCTGGTCCTACTCTCTGGAACAACTTACCATCTCATATTAGAATGGCCTCCACTCTACCAGAGTTTAAATCTTGTCTAAAAACTCATCTTTTTACCTTGGCGTCTATTAATTGATTTCGTAATAGTCATGTTATGTGTATTTTGACATTATGCTATTAATATTTTACTTATTGTATTTGTGCTATTGACAGTGTACAGCACTTTGGTCGGCTTTGAGCTGTTTTTAAATGTGCTTTAGAAATAAACTCATATTTAAATAGTATTTTTGCGGCTTAATATTTACAGATACTAGTCCATATTGCGACTCTATTTAAGTGTATTGACCTACTTTTGATTAATTCATCCAAACTTGGACAAATTCCGTGACATTCCGCGCAATACAGTAAATTCCATTTATATGATTGGATTCCGTGATTCTGTCCGCGTTTTCCGCATCGCGGAAATCATAGATAATATTGAGGTGTTTTGCAACTTCAGTGTAACGTTAGTGGATTGTGATTTATTGCAACTTAAGCAACGTCTGCTGCTGCCTTACCTTTGAGAGACAACTGACGTGTGATCACTGAAGCAGCTCCAGTTAGCAAGCGCTTTCGGTGTGAGAGTGAATTCCGCTTTGATTAGTCTGACTCGTGACTCCCAACAAATCAGATGGGTGGTGGGCGGAGACTGCTTTAGGCCGCAGAGTGGTGAGTTCTGACAGGCTGCATCAGAGCCAAATAGCGCGTTTCAAAATTAAGTTATTTTATCGGCGAATCGGTTTTGAAAATGACAGAAAGTCCGATAATCGGTCGACCCCTAGCTTAGATACATCCAATTAAGTCTAATTTCCATCAGTGGCACTGCAGAATGTTTTGCCTCTGCAGCCTTAAAGGGTTAGTTGACCCAAAAATTTAAATTAGCCCATAAATTACTTACCCTCAAGTCATCCTAGGTGTATATGACTTTCTTCTTTCAGACGAATCCAGTCTGAGAAGTGACTGTCTTTATGAATGGGTAATCATGAATCACTGACTCACTAGATTCGTTCAAAAACGCACTTTCATTCATGAATGAAACACCGCTGTGTTTGCTTTTAGAGATGTGAAGCGGCTGAGCTGTTACTTTATTTGGAACTATTTTCGTTGATGAAATAGAGCAAAATCAGGCAGTACGTGTTTATTGAACTGTTGTATTAAATCAATATCACATTTGCAAACTCCTTGAATAATTATAAAAATCTGTCACTCTCCTTATCGTCACTCTCCTTATCGCGATCTGTGGGCGCACAGAAAATGAGAGTTCTCAAGACTCAAAAGTACGTGCAAATGATAAGTTTCATCTGTCATCGCGTTATAAGCGCGGAACCTGCGGGAATGAGTTATTATTAATAGCCGCAATCCTGCGCCTGAAATTCAAGACCTGCTCTGTGTTCTCTGCTAATAACCCGACTGTGAATGATGCGAGCGGCGTTATGTTGTCAGTGAGAAGCTGCAGCCGTGGTGGGGAGGATTTTTGGTGTGCTGGTGTTCTGACAAATAATGCTACCTATCAGATTATGCTACCAACAAATCGTCAGAACACCGGCAGAACAACAACAATGTGCTACATGTTTCTTTTCCCCTCATTTTTTCCAATTGACGGAAATCCGTCGTAGTGATGGAAAACTTTCATCCCTGAGTAGTATTATGTACATCATACTGCACCACAGTAATATATTTCTGATCATTTCATTAAGCTAACCCGGACTTATATTTTGACGGGTTGCCATGAGGAACTTGTTTCTGTTGGTCTATGTAAATGATATGAAGATAGTTTTACTCCAATGAAACTGTCAAATGCTCATGAAGTGACTCTTAGAGGGAGTCAGAGCAGTTCTGGAGATGTTGTTCATGTATTTATGTCCTCATGTAGTGATACGACAGAAGCTGAAATCACCGCGAGCGTCGCACACTTTGTATGTGTAGAAAACAACTCCGCGCGACTGTGCCATTTACATACACAGAGAAACGCAGAACATGCTGGATTCATATTTAAATAGTATTTTTGCGGCTTAATATTTACAGATACTAGTCCATATTGCGACTTTATTTAAGTGTGCTGACCTACTTTTGATTAATTCATCCAAACTTGGACAAATTCCATGACATTCCGCGCAATACAGTAAATTCCATTTATATGATTTGATTCCGTGATTCTGTCCGCGTTTTCCGCATCGCGGAAATCATAGATAATATTGAGGTGTTTTGCAACTTCAGAGTAACGTTAGTGGATTGGGATCTATTGCAACTTAAGCAACGTCTGCTGCTGCCTTACCTTTGAGAGACAACTGACGCGTGATCACTGAAGCAGCTCCAGTTAGCAAGCGCTTTCGGAGTGAGAGT
>NW_015653460.1:259256-260583 GCF_001515625.1 Sinocyclocheilus rhinocerous | reverse complement strand
ACACCCGCTGAGTGGCATTAAACAGCTTGAAAGATCAAAGACAATTTTTAATATAACTGCGACTGGATTCGTCTGAAAGAAGAAAGTCATATACACCTAGGATTTGAGGGTGAGTAATTTATGGGCTAATTTTCATTTTTGGGTGAACTAACCCTTTAAACGTGCTTGGCTCATGTCCTGAAAGGTTCAGTGTTGATGTGCTGGATTGTGACTTTTAGGATTATATTTATTTATTTATTTACTTATTTATTTGTTTTATTATATACAGTGAATATATTAGAAATTAGAGAACAATTTATGAACACTTGATATAATATCAAGAAATAATTTCATTTTCATTGGCTGTACCGTTTAGTCGACTAGACCCGCACATCCCTAATATATATACAGTAGATATATATATATATTACACAGTATTTTTTTTTTTTAAATCAACACTTCTGAAAAATGGTTAGAGAACTATTAATAACACACAACTAATTCTTTAACAAATAAACCAAGTGTAAACGGCCATTACCAGAAGCCAGAGACGCTGAAGATTAACACAAAGAGGAGAAAATACTGTAGCAGGCAGAGCAAGAACACACTATTCGAAATATTCGAAGAAAATCATCAATACTGAACTGGGGGTGAGGGGTTTATATGAATGTCTCTCTGGGGAGAACTGACTGTCTTCAGAAAAGTTTAGATGGTATTTTCTTTTCACCTTACCTCCATGTAATGCATATTAATGTAGTATTTAAAAGCGCAGCGCTGCTTTCTTTGCAGCAGTAACCAGAGAAACGTTGTATCACTGCTGTTCCTTAAACGCCACCTGCTGTCAGTGTGTGAATTTGAGCTTTCATGCAGCCCGTCTGCTGATTCGGTTTCGTGAAGATGTGTTTTATGTAGCATAATTTCACAAAGCGGTCAGACCATTCTGTTTTTGCTTTAAATTTTTAAATGATACAATCTAATTTACATCAAAATCTGCTCATACTATATGTAGCATTTTTGTTTGACTCGTGATTAAAATGCAGTGGTTCTGCAACTGTTCACACAATCTGATACATTTAAAGGCACAGTCAGGGAAAAACCATCAGAATCCTAAAAAAAATGGTGATACAGATTTTTGTTAAACCGGCTAACAGGGAGGTGTGTATACAAATTATTAACGCGCAATTCGCAGCGCGCATTTTCTGCTTGACCCGTGGCCTAACCCGTAGTTGGAAAAATGGAGTTGCATTGTTGCCAACTTAGCGATTTAGCGACTTTTCAGACCGCTTTAGTGACTTTTTTTTTTTTTTTTTTTTTTTTACAATATTAAAAAAAATTTCATTTCAAATAA
>NW_015653460.1:242333-258928 GCF_001515625.1 Sinocyclocheilus rhinocerous | reverse complement strand
TTTTTTTTTTTTTAATGCGCCTAGCGAGAAATCTTTAGGGTTTGGCCAAACCTTATTTATTTTCTGTGACTTGTCGGTACTGCAGTGCGAGCACGAGGGCTCTCTTTCCCAGCGCGCACACACACCTCTATCTGTGTCTGCTCTGTTCAGCGAGCGGCAGAGAGGAGCAGCGCTTTCAGATAAAACAGATATTATGTTGCTTCTCTAATTTTACATGAAAGTATAGCCGAAATCACAGCACAGCTATTGTCTTTATCTTGTAGCCTATTTGATTTCATCAGACAACGGGTCGGTTTTAAATCAGGATTTCTGTGCAGATTAACATCTTGGAAGGGAGAGCTGTGTAGTCTTAATGGGTCACGTTTCAATCACTATTTCATATTAATTCTGTTGTCTGACAACAGAAACAGTAAAATATTTAAATGAAAACTTTTTATTGAGAATTTAGCTGCATCAAAATACAGTATGTGGGCACAGAGAGGCAAACAAATGTAATAATAAATAATAAATGTACATTTTGCATGTTCAGAAGAAGTGAGCTGCCCTGTCGTGCAAAAATGTAAACAAGCTTGTGTAAGTAAATTGCTCAGTGCAAAGAATTAACAAGTTCTATGAAAAACATTTATGACCTTTGAAACATGTCTAGTCGTCATGCTATATTTTGACTATGGTTTCACTAATAATAAACATACATTTGCATAAAGCATCCATATTTGTCCATGCCCTTGTTGATTAGAGTATTTAAAAACTTGAAAAGTATTCATTTAAGGTACATTTAGAACAGATAAAAAGGTGCGATTAATTTGTGATTAATCACGAGTTAACTCATGGCAATGATGCGATTAATCGCGATTAAATATTTTAATCAACTGTAGAAAATGCATATATATATATACAGTATATATATATATATATATATATAAACTTAAATAAGATTAAATATTTATAAGATTTATAAGATTAAAATATAAATTACAACATGTGGGCAATACTGACAAGAGTTTTTATATTTAGGTGAAATAGCCCCTTAATAAATTCTGCCAGTCATTTGCTGAACTCTAGGCTAGAAATGTTCTTCAATCTTACATCTGGCAGCTTATGAAATTATCTTAATGAAAACATAAGCATATGTGAGGATTTTGCCATTTAATTTCGGCAAACTGAAGTCATTTCGGATAAACTCAGTGTGTCAAGTAGCAGAAGAGGGCAGACGAGAGATGTCTAGCTGATAGATGACAAAAGACTGAAACAGTAGCTGGGTGGAGTACAGCTAAAGGAGAAGGCCCTCTTTTTGTTAGTGAATGAAGAAGCATTAATGGTTAGCTACCACAGTGTCATCAATGAAGAACAGTGTAAGGAAACTGGGTAAGGAAATACTCAGTGTGGTAACCCAGAAAACATGTTATTTAAAAGTGACTTCTAGTTTGCAGCATTGAGTATTTCCTAACAGCATCTATAAATTAGAAAAAATATGAGAAATGAGGGACTGAAAACTATTTCATGATTATCATAAAATTTATATCCAAATGTCATATAAATTTGCATTAAAATCAAAACCAAAAGTTTAGCCATAAACTACCGAAATTGTCTGGATTCAGACAGACTTACTGAATGGAAACATCTGTTTCTGTGTCTGTACTAACTTGTAAGCTGTTTACAGGCACCAAAAACAAAATTGTGTTGTTTATATGCCACAGATGCTTTTCTTACAAACTTTCTTAAAGAGAACATTTCTAGTTTTATTCTGGCAAATTATTTACTTATCCAGTTTCAATTGTCCAATCCAATAAAATCCACTTTCTTGGTCAAATCTAGCAGTAAATTCTCCTGCTAAAAATAATAATTCCAAATATTCTAAAATGTTAAACAAACCTTATAGTACTACATTCTTACACTATACACTTACACTGGTCAATTGATGCTAACTACTTTATCTAGATTTTTAAAAAATGATTACTTCTACTAGTCTACTAGTAACTTTCATTAATCATGAAACCCACTGACTAGCAAATAGTCAGTTTTAGTGTATAGCATAGCGTAGATTTGTGCACGACTAAAGACTATTTGGCAATAAAGTTAAATAAAAATAAAAATGAGAATAAAATGTAAAGTTCCACATGACAAAAATGATGTGGATATTTTAATAAACAAAATCTCATAAAATAAAATGAAATCTCATAAAATAAAGTAAAATTAATTAAAATTAAAAAAAATCTCAAAATCTCAAAAAATTTAATCAATTTGTGTTTATTAAAGAGCAATATCTCTGCAGTATTCAATATAAGAAGAAACCTTTGATCTTCTACACTCTTAAAAATGGTGCTTAAAAGGTTCACAGCGATGCTATAGAAGAACCATTTTTGGTTCCACAAAAAACCATTCAGTCAAAGGTTCTTTAAAGAACCATCTCTTTCTCAACTTTTTATAAATCTTGTGAAACAAAGGTTCTTCAGATGTTAGAGGTTCTTTATGGAACCATTTAGACAAAAAGTTCTTCTATGGCATCGTGAAGCACTCTTCTTTTTTTTAAAGAGTGTAGCATTAACCAACATTAAAAGCTACATATTTGACTCTTCTCTGACGTTTTTGAGGATATAATACACAGGCAATCAACTATCCATCCAGCTAACTAGAGGTGTCTGACTCTCAGCTTTATCCATCAGTCACTATAAAAACACAACACCTGTCCATCAACGTCAGTCGCGCTGAAGCCATAGTAATGGACAATTCCGCTTCCCATCCATCTGGGTTTAATGAAGCTGAAAAAAAATATGCATACAGGCACACATGGATATGCTAAGATACACACAATGAACTCCAGAACAAACGCCAACACACACACACAGCCATACAAAACAAGCTGACAAAGACCCATCCATCTGCCACATTCACTTATCCTCATGAACAACCAGAGTGTCAGAGCGACTGATCCGCTGTTTGGAGTATCCCATAGCTGCTTCTATAAATCAAAATAACACTAAGCCTTCAGCAAAAACATTTGGTTATGTGCCATAGTTAATGAATAGACAAAAACAAATGACAAGACTAAACCAAAAGCACCAGCTATATAAATAGCCACCAGTTGACTGACACACTCAGCATCATACGTTGACACAAGGTCGATTTTCAATTCAGTGACCTTCAATTAGGTAAATAAATCTATTCCAGGTGATCAGATCATTTCACAAGCTTAATGAATTCATAAAAGCTTCATTCTGGAGGTCTGGAGCCCCTGCTGTTTTATTAGTGTGTGTGTGTGTGTGTGTGTGTGTGACAGACACAGACAGAGACAGCACCAGACCTGCTATAGTCTGTTCAGGGTCATTTATTTTATTTTTTTAAGAAATACTTAATTGAGTGACAGTACAAAAGTGACAGTAAAGACTTTTACATTGTGGGGGGAAAAAATCAGTTTCCACAAAAAGATTCAGCAGCACAACTGTTTACAACACTGATAATAACAATAATAATAATAATAATAATAAGAAGAAGAAATGTTTCTTGATCACAAAATAAGAATATCAGGATGATTTCTGAAAGATCATGTGACACTGACTGCTGTTTTATTAGTGTGTGTGTGTGTGTGTGTGTGTGTGACAGACACAGACAGAGACAGCACCAGACCTGCTATAGTCTGTTCAGGGTCATTTATTTTATTTTTTTAAGAAATACTTAATTGAGTGACAGTACAAAAGTGACAGTAAAGACTTTTACATTGTGGGGGGAAAAAATCAGTTTCCACAAAAAGATTCAGCAGCACAACTGTTTACAACACTGATAATAACAATAATAATAATAATAATAAGAAGAAGAAATGTTTCTTGATCACAAAATAAGAATATCAGGATTATTTCTGAAAGATCATGTGACACTGAAAACTGGAGATTATGATGCTGAAAATTCAGCTTTGCATCACAGGAATGTTATTTTAAATTGTAATAATATTTCACCATTTTTACTGTATTTTTTGATGAAAAAAGCAGACTTATTAAAAACATATTTTAAAAACACAACAGGCTACATACATTGACCATCATATGGACCACATTCATGAATCGTTACGTTGCTTTTTTTGTCATTCTGCAAGCTTAATAACCCTATTCACTTTCATAGAAAAAGAACAGCTAGAACATACAACATGAAGGGGAGTAAATGATACATTTTCATTCTTGGATGAACTAGTTTTTAAAGGCACGGTAGCAAAAACAGACAGTTTAATTTTAAGGGTCAGAGAAAGGAGGAAAAATATCAAACTAAATTACAACTGTTTTTGATACAAGAAGCCATGGCTAATGTTCAAAATGGACTTCAGGAGGGAAAACATGACACTGAAGTGCAGAATATTTGATCTCGCTCTCTCAAATTCCTCAAAAGACAAATATGCAGAAAGTCTCATTTCTCAGAGGAGGATGTCGTCATGGCCTCAGCAGATTCATGCTGTAGCAAGACAGACTTGGACAGAAAGAATCACTGACTTGAAGCCAAATGCCAGTTTTATTGCAATTATGAAGAATATAAACGGCCCTCAAAAATGCAAGGATTGCAAAGAAAAAAAGGTTCTACATACAGTATGTGCCTTCAAGCACCTCAGTTGGACTTAAATGGTAATACAACAGTGTGAAGCCGAGCGTGTTAAAACATCAACAACGTCACAGAATGGGCAAAGACTGCAGATATTAAACAGCCTGAATTGAGCAGCAGTGTCACAGCCTCACAGGCAAAGGCTTTCACAGGCAAAGCCTCAAACAGCTGGCAATGACAGTTAAGTTACCAGTTGACACACGTTTCAAATCCTATTTGCATGCTTGTGTTTTAACTAATACGATTTCAGAAACAATCACGTATATATAGTCTTTCTGTGTTAAATCAACCATATTTCAGAAACTGCAGACTTCAGGAAAAAGGCATTTTTGGCACTCAGACAGGTATGTTCTATGCAATCATTTTGACAAAGGGAAACAAGCAACAATTCTATAGTTTCTTCAGACTTTCCCTTTTAAATACAACAAGTATCAGCTTTAGCCAAGGACCTCTGAATCATATATTATGAGACATTTGCGGTGATTACATGAAATTGTTAATGTTATAATTGCTATAACATCATATTTAAAGCACATGCATAATGCATATAAAATAGCCAAATACCAACTGATGATGCCTGTAACATATACAGTAAGTAACTTTGTATGTGTATCCATATATTTTATCATAAATACATATTACATTTAACATTTCTATGACAGGATCTCTCAGCTACACTCACAACATAATCACATTTTAAAGCCAAAAGATGCAGGCCTATAATCTGGACTTCAGAAATCGGTAATCAGCTCTAAAATCCTGATCCGAGCATCTCTAGCTTTTGCATCTTGACTGAGACCTTGGACACAGGTGGGAAGATAATGCACTAAATATACACACCAACTGGTAAAAGAGTGAGACAACATGTCATGCTACAACGTGACAGCCTGTCACAAGAGCAATATACGAGCAGAAGGGACCCAGAGGTTTCTCTCAGCATGCCTAAATCTCAGTTTCCCCACAGCAGCCCAGAGGACAAGGTTAATTAACATCTGACAGGTTTCACCTTTAAGGAGAGAATCAGACTTCTTTCCAGTACACAAAGGGTAAAGTCAAAGCTCAGTCTTGCTCCTGAAGAGCTCCATTAAGCACACCTGAACCAGCTAATCAAGGTCAAGTTCACTGAAAAATGACAGACAGGTGTGTAATACCTGGAAGTAAACTTTATGAGCTTTCTCTCAATAGGCAAATGCATCACATTTTATTGCGCTACACTATCTTTGGCTTTTCTATTTGCCAAAATTGGGTGAGACATCTTCCATCCGAGTGAAAACACAAATATACAACAGCACCTTTATATAGCACCATTAAAAGTGTTACACAGGCAATGTATGCTTATAGCACCTGCATGCGGTCTCCTATTTGACAACTACCTTGCTTGGTTTCAAAGAAAAAAACACAACCCAGGCTTATTGGAAAAACGTACCTGGGCGACATTTCTGCAAAATGATATTATGTTGCTTTTTGCAACACAGATTTCAGATTTAACCGAAACAGATGAATATGAATTCGTTTTATTGTGTTGGTTGTTGTAAATATCACAGCACGTTGGGAAATGAAATGTCCAGTGATTGTAGCACCTACACTAAAACCTAACCCAACCGATAGTGTTAAGAAAAGCAAACGTGAAACAAAAGATATCTCTCTACAGTCACACAAGAGGAAAATACCATAACAACACTGATCAAGTAGAT
The DNA here is from genome assembly GCF_001515625.1 of Sinocyclocheilus rhinocerous. NCBI lineage: Eukaryota > Metazoa > Chordata > Actinopteri > Cypriniformes > Cyprinidae > Sinocyclocheilus > Sinocyclocheilus rhinocerous. The sequence continues at coordinate 252,653 of NW_015653460.1, read as the reverse complement.
ATCACACAAAAATTCCTTATGGCAATAAGGGTAAGTTTAGCACATCTTCAACAGAAATCTCTAAAACATTTCCGTATAACACCTCCAGAGAGACATAAATGTAGCCTTACCTCGAAATTTCTTAGGAGGGTTGTTAAGGTCCCCAGATTCTGGTTGCACCACGCAGCGGTCGTCCACCAGACTGCAAAGATGAGAGACATGAGTCAGAGTACTTAACTGGAGGCAGCATACGGAGTATTTCTATTTTTATACAGCTATTTTTCACTTTTTCTGCACTGATTGTGGGGAAAAGAAACTTTAGAGTTCAAAGTACTACAGTGCTATTCGTAGCTGACAGCATGATAAAAAGAGATACAATATTTAAAGAAATATGCAACCAAAATGACATTTTTGTAGAGGTCATCTATTGCATATCTATAAACGTTGAAAAAATTACATTTTAAACTATACACACATTTATAATTTACAACCTTTCTTAACTAGAAAAAGGACAAAATCTTAAGGGCCTTTAAATAATGAATAATAAAAATTAAATAAAATGTATAAAATAATGAATACAAAATCATACCAAGAAATTACCCTGCACATTATAATCCCACTTTAGAATTAATTTGTCCAGCAGGCACCGGCTCAAAAAATAAATAAATAATTAAATGCACATTTTTTGCTCAAGGTAAATCAGTCAGGAATATTGTTATTATTTTTATTTATTTTTTTAATCCTTGAATTAAGTTTTTCTTACATGTGAAGTATTACAGTATTAGCGTACAGAAAGAGAAACGATTAGCAAATCAAGAGGCCTTTGTGTTTCCTGAAAGGTATATCTGCTTGAATGTATGAGCCACGGTTTTATCTTGTCAGCTCATTATGAGCAAATGTCAATTTAGACTGATCAAATCATTCAGTGATAATGTAATGACACCAAAATTTGCCTCTCATTATACTTGCTCTATATCTCTAAAATCCAGAATGAGTCAAGGGCAGTCTAACTCTTATTTCACAAAGCAGTTAAACACACTTCTGTTTGGTTATGAAAACCTGTGACAAACACATTCTATAACCAAAGTGGGTCAGTTATGGCTGTACGAACAAATCCACAGCTGACATATAAGTTCAAGGTATTTTCTTGCTATCATTCAATAACGTTCTCTCAAGTCTCAAGTAAAAAAAAATGACAGAGAATAGGGATATAGTGTTGTCAGAAAGCAAAACAACTCTTGTTTGGGTTTGAATGGAGGAGGGAACATGAAAAGAAGGAACCAGAGATTTTTGGGCCACATATGTGAGAGGATGAAAGATTGGGAATGTCCAAAAATACCAAACAAGACTGTCATTAATTTATCAGTAGTCATATGGAGTAATAGGGACTGTCTGTGGTAACATCCATCTCAATATTTTAAAGTTAAAATCCAATAAATCTCTGACAGCAACTCTAAGCAAGCGTCTGGTCATGACCTTATACTGTATATTATTGGCTGCATTTCAAAACCTACTAAGCTGCAAGCCTGAACTGCAATTTTTGGGCATCATACATGCATTAGAATGTACAAAATAAATTTGCGTAGTTTTGCTGGGCATCAAATGTGCATTCATATAGACACAATTTAATCTAAACAGCATTTTCAGGCATCACATGCATATCTTTAAAATTAAAACTACAAAGTATTATAACCCTAACCTAACCCTATATATATATATATAATTTATCTTATAAATTACTACAGTATTGTAATATTTATTTAAAAATGTAGTAATTTTTAAAGGGTAAGCATTAAAAGTAAAAATCCAACCTACTGTGCACTGCATTTCTAGACATCGTAGTCACATACATTACCGTTTGGGGTCAGTAAGATTGATTTTTATTGAACATAGTATCATAATTTAATACTATTCAGCAAGGATGCATTAAATTGGCATTAAGTGAAAGACATTTATATTAATGTTGGAAAATATTTTTAATAATTTCAAATAAATTATGTTCCTTTAAACTTTTAAAGAATAATGAAAAATATTAAGCAGCACAGATGTTTTCAACATTGATAAAAATAAGAATTTTTTTTCAGGCAGCAAATCAGCATATTAGAATTTTTAAAAATCATGTGACACTGTCACACTGGAGTAATGATGCTGAAAATTCAGCTTTGCATCACAGGAATAAATTACATTTTAAAATATTAAAATAGAAAACGGTTATTTCCATTTTTAATAATATTTTTTTACTGTATTTTTAATCAAATAAATGCAGCCTTGGTGAGCATAAGAGACTTCTTTCAAAAACATTAGAAACATTTGGAATGGTAATGAAAGGAAGCTACACAGTATTGCTGATTATCACAGGTGTGTTTGAACATCCAACTTGAACCTACTCAAATTATTTGTCAGTTTACTGGCCTACAAATGCTGTCTATGTAGGCAACTCAGTAGGGTTTTAAAGCAGTTATACAAATGAACCAGCAACAAGTCTGTATGTAATTTGCATCCAGTTTTCATCTATTCACCATAAATGCAACCTGGCAAGTGAATTTCACAATCTCCAGTGGATAATGTACAGGTGGCTTTGGTCTTTAGTCCATTTGCACCAGGACTGCCAGTTCTCATCACACTGGCATTGTGTCCTTTCTGGTTCCCTGTGCCCATTATCCCATCCGTGCTAAGGTCACTCGGTGGCACAGAGACAAGCACTACACACTACGTACACCAGTGCAGCTAAATATAGCTGTGGCTCATGAGGATGTGCACACAGTAGCAGGGCAGAGAAAATGATTACAATGCACAATAACTGAACAACGGCGTCTTGACAAATGAGATCTGTCAATGTTCTGTTCTTCAAAGCCAAACGCTTGCTTTTGTTGCCATGGATGGGTGACGTGGGGTAGCCGTGTGTGTGTGTGATCACATCACGCAGGCTGGCAAAGGGGGCTGATTGCCAGCACAATCTAATTTCCAGGGGAAGGACGTGAGAAGGGCAGCGTTGAGACTTGGCTCCCTTTCCTTCAAGTGCAGGACATGAACACATTTCATTACACCAAATACACAAAATAATGTTCTTTTTAGCAGATATGACCCCTTTAATATTACTATCTCTAATTTATGTAACTGTTGGGTTGCATACAGGTCATTTTTCCAGTGGGGGAAATATAATGCTATATAGAAATATTAAAATGGCATTACATTTAGCAAAATTTTGCAGGTAAAATCACATCATTTTAATAGGAGTCTGCATGAACTGTTTTTTGAGCAAGGACAAAAAACGTTCTCCATGCAGATGGAGAAGTTGGTTATGTGCATTCACTGTGTTGACCAATAGAAAGCTGCTTGGTTTGAAAGGGACTTCTGTGTGAGCTGTGCTTCATATAGTACATTACAAAACTACTGACATAGGACTTTTTTGGCATGAAAACTTTTGCAGACATTTCAGTAACGTGACTGCTCCTAAATTGTGCGCAATTAGCATAGCAAAAAAATATATAGATTTAAAGGATTAGTTCACTTCCAGAATAAAAATTTACTGATAATTGCACAATCCCAGCCAAGGAATCAAACTGGGCCTACTGAAATTTTCCAAAATTATGTTGTTAAGAAAGCCCAGGTCATTCTCTGTGCTACTGACCACCCACTACATACTGAGTTTCAGATGCTGCCATCAGGCCGTCGTTTTAGAGTTCCTGTATACAGGACGAAAAGAATTAAAGATTCATTTGTTACTGTGGCCATTAAGTTATTGACCAAGTCTGGTGGGGAGGAGAATATATTTGGTATCCAAAATTTACGAACTTGAGTAGTGCCTGGTTGAATTTTAATGTATGTTTGGGAAATTGTATGTTTACATTGTATGCTTTTATGAGTGTAATGGTTATGTGTGCATGGATATGGTTAGTGTATTGGCACTTTGCTGCAATCTTAGTTTCCCTAACGGGACAATAAAATTTAGTCTGAGGAATAAGGGTCTTATCTAACCTCAAATGCTCGTGTCGTTTTAGAGTTCCTGTATACAAGACGAAAATAATTAAAGATTAATTTGTTACTGTGGCCATTAAGTTATTGAACAAGTCTGGTGGGGAGGAGAATGTATTTGGTATCCAAAATTTACGAACTTGAGTAGTGCCTGGTTGAATTTTAATGTATGTTTGGGAAATTGTATGTTTACATTGTATGCTTTTATGGGTGTAATGGTTATGTGTGCATGGATATGGTTAGTGTATTGGCACTTTGCTGCAATCTTAGTTTCCCTAACGGGACAATAAAATTTAGTCTGAGGAATAAGGGTCTTATCTAACCTCAAATGCTCGTATTGCACTAGCTCTGCGATGCGCGTGCGCGACTTCACGCATTACGTATTCATGTTGGAAAGGTTGTAGGAAGAGGTAGTACCGAGCTCCATCTGATTTTCTCCTACAACTTCAAAATTGTCCGACATCGTTGTTTTACCCTTTTTCGTCTGACATCGTTGTTTTACCCTTTTTTGTAATCTTTTCACTTTCTTTGCACATTCGTTTTGTAAACACAGGGTTCTGCATACGTCACCTTATTCCAATGTGATTACGTAATGCGTGAGGTTCGAGCTGGTGCATAATGAGCATTTGTGGTTAAAAAATATGTAATTATTTTTGTAATACAACCCTCTACATTGCGAGTAAATCACTCGCATATGCGACTAAATCTTCACTCTGGCGACTAAATGATGTCTAATATTAGCCAATTGCTAATAAATTCTCAGATTTTACTCGCCAGTGTGTGAGTTGGAGGCTAAGTATAAGTTTAGCTCAGATATATTGTGTGTGTGTGTGTGTGTGTATGTATGTATATATGTATGTATATATTTTTCAGTCTGGCGAGTAAACAAAAAAAATTTACTAGCCAATGGCGATTCAATTGCCAAGGTGTTCGTAGAGGGCTGTAATATGTAAATATGTAATTATGTTTCGCTAGATAAGACCCTTATTCCTTGGCTGAGATTGTGTAGACCCCTTTGAAGCTGCACTGAAACCACAATTTGGACCTTCAACCCACTGGGTCCCATTGAAGTCCAGAATATGGGGGAAAAATCCTCAAAAACCTTAATTTGTTTTGCGACTGAAGAAAGAAAGACATGAACAAATTGGATGACATGGTCAATAAGGGGACAATAAGTTTCCATTTGTGAACATCAGTTTTTAGATACTAACTACATTAGTTAACATAAACTAACCAAAAAAATGTATTTAATAATATTAATTTCAACATTTTCAAAAGCTGTGTCTGTTAATATTTAATAGACCTGAGCTAACATGAACTTACACTAAACAGTTAAAGTTTTTTGATTGATGCTAAAAAAGATCAATAAACACTGTAACAAATCTATTGGTCATTGTCAGTTAATGTTAGCTAATCCATGCACTGTCAGTTAATGTGGACTAATGGGACCTTTTTGTAAAGTGCCTATCTATCTATCTATCTATCTATCTATCGTTTAATTAAAATATCATAACTGGATCGTCCAGTGAAACAACAGATTTCTCTCTGGTGACATATGCAGAACTTCTCCAATCATTTAGTGCGCTTACACCCGTCCCTTCAGACTCATCTGCCTCCACTTTTTAAGCTCAATGCCCACACCTCAAAATCCAATCAACATCTGATGAATTGAACCAAGTCTCCAACATACATTTTTTTCTTTTACCATAAACTGTTACACTTGGATGTTCATCATTCACAATACAGAAAAGATCTGTCGCTACTTCTGTTTCATCTCAACTTTTAGGAAGGAGAAAACGCTTCCCATATCCCAATCTGAATTTTAAGAACCAGAACAGAGACTTTTGACTTGGACTAGAGAGTAACCACCTAGCAATGCTCTAGTAACCGGCATTCATCATAACCCACTGAAATTGCATCAGAAATCCACACTGTAATACATACTGCACAAAACATTTCTCAGTTACTTCTCATTTCTGAGTGTTGTACATTCATTTTCTTCTTCCTCTTGTGCTCCTATATTTTCATCAAGTTCCTCTTATGTACAACACTGATGTCCACACACTGGGTGATGACATGTGGATGGCTATCTTACCCTAAAGTGCTGATAAATCCATTGGTGGATCCCTCCGCATACAGGGAGCAGATGTCCCCGATGTGGAGGAAACTGGACATTTTGTCTGACATTTTGCTCCACTTTGCGGTGTGCCTGCAAACAAGATAACAAACAGATTAAAGGAGCAATAAAATCAGCATAATACCTATATGTCCTTTATTCATCTTATTTAGACATTATATGTAGGTTACCATCAGATGTGGAGATAGCGAGACAATAATAGCGGGAGGACCATGGGGATGGATTCGAGAAAATGAGAATTTGCCATTTTGAGATGGCCTAGTTTTTGACAGGAATTCAAGGTCCTTCTGCTGTATGGGTGGATAATGAGAAACGCTCTAGAAAATACAGCTGTGCTACGTGCTGAAAAGACACTTACTTATATACTACTTTTGTTGATTCTTTGAAATGTATTGTTTGTGTCTTTCTAACGGGCTGCAGCACCTTGGTTCAACTAAAATAGCTGTTAAATCACAGTATCGTTCAAGGACAAGTAGATGTGACATCTGACCTGTTGAGGGTCTCAACAAGGAGGGTTCAGGGCCAGCATGAGATTTCAGGTCAAATGACAAATGTCAGTTGTCCTATATGACCAGTATTGTTACCACAACCTTTTATGTTTCTTGAACATATGTTTTATGCAATGCAACTTAAAGATGTGGTTTTCTATGTATTGTTATTGTTGCATTCATTGCATAGCGATTCATTCATTGCTAAACGAAATATTATACATTTTAATGACGCACTGATTATAATACTGAAATATTCTATAAGAAATAAAGCATAAACTATAACAAAGCATCTAACAGAATTGATTGAAAATGACAGGGAAAAAACGCCATGTTTTTATTTTCTAGCAGAAATGCTTTTATGAATTTATTATAATTTCATTTATGATTATTCATATAATTTAAAAAAAATTATTTTAGTACATTAAATTTTTTTTTTTTACAAAAAAGTATTAATCAAAATATAGATAATAAAATTGTAATATAAAAGGAGAAATAATAACAGTAAATTTACACATGTGCAATTAAATGACAAAATGTATATTTATTTTGTGGGGGCATTGAAAAAATTAGTAATAGGCCTATGTATCACTTTATGTTTAGACTAATAGATAATTTAGCACAAGCAACAGAACAAATGAACTAATAATGAGCATTATGCACTCAGATCCTTTCATATGTATTCATTCGCAGCTAATCCACTGAACATTTCTCTTCTGTGATCGAGTCAATGCTACAATCGGCTGGAGATGAAGCCTACAGTTCAATCAATGACAAGACGACACCAGAGAACATCAATAAGGAACAGGCTGCACACATGCTCAATATATATCAGTGTAATACAAATAAATAAGAGTGAGTTTATGCGCTATTGGAAAAAAAAGAATGGAACTTTGTTTTCTTTGTGTGATTATAAAGACTAAAGACTAATTATTATTTGAACAGTAAGCATGCTCTACCTGTGAAATCTCCATTGATAAATCACATCATGCCCTCATGCTCTGTTTGAAATTCAAATATTACCCAAGTGAATAATGCAGATATTTACTTTATTTTATTACACATCTTCCTGGAATTCTGATTGGTCATTCATGACATTAAGCGGTCAAAATTACTGTACCACAAGACAACACTGAAACCTGTTTTTTTATGTTCATGATCAGTTCTTCTGCATCTCTACATGAATAAAATAATACTCTGATCAATATTTAATATCCAGTTGTTTATTTAGCTACTTGATAAGATCAAATAAGCTATAAAAACCCTGTTGGAGTGTATTTTGTGATAATGACTGCCTGACTGTACATTATCCCTTAATTAGTGATCGAAATAAAGTTGATAGTCTGCAATGACATCTGTGCAGGAGCAATAATAATGCATTACAAGCCCACTATAACAATAATTGCCCAAATGAACTGCAAATCACAGGAAAACCTGAAATTCTCCATATTTTCCAAACTGACAAACACCTCACTATAAGTCAGTTTATATTGTCAAATACCACATATTTATAGTAGACTAGTAAACATGGTGAATAATTGCATGATGGACAGCTAATCAAAACTAACCCATTCTCAAGTTTATACAAGAATGCTTGCTCTAAAAACAAGAAAGACGAAACGCAGTGCACTGGCCAAATTGATTTGTTCCAGCTGTTTCTGCCATACATAGTCCTTGGGAAGATATAATTTCCCTGTCAACTGTAAAGCATGGTATTTGGGAATCTTGAAAATCTTTTAAAACGTTATACAAGCTCCACATTAAAAAGCTCAACAGTATGTGGCCTGTTAAAGCAATCGGTGAACGTGTAGCTGGAATGACAGATGCTGTCCCTGAAACACTGAATCGCTTATTTTTACTGTGTGTGGGGTTTTAAATGTGGAGGCCGAACTTATCAAACTATAGTTTCTATGAGTAGAAAATTATTTCTACACAGACATACACAGCTGAGACATCAACCTTGACTCTGAGATCAAACCTAAAAGCTTAATTCGACAGGTGATAATAAACAGCCAATCAGAATTCACCAGCCTCGAACTGAACAGTGCATTTGTTTTTTTACCAAACCAACCGCTTTATTCCATAAACTCCAATCCAGACACACCATGAACACTAATACTCTAAACCCGAGGGTAGAATAATGACTGTATCCACTATCTTGAAGATGTGTGCGGTCCACTTGCCTCCTCCAGCAGCACTCGACACTGTTACATATGGAAACATTCTAAAAAATGTTGCAATATTACCGCGACAACCTCCAAACGCGCATCGAACGCCTTTATTGATACACAGTAACACGCTGTCAAACTTCCGTTCTGCTCTCACTGATGGATGCATCAGTCATACATCCACTGCCTGACGCTGATGTCTCTTCTCGCAGTACAGTAACAGCAAGAGTTCAGCTGAACTTTACCTTCTTCAGAAGGAGACCGTGTCGGGAATAAAACACTGGCGGTGTGGTCAGCGGCACAACTGCTCCGGCCGGGATTTCTCGTTTAATTCCATGATATGCGAAAGTCCCCAATTGAAAATCGCGGCGTCTAGTTGCCAGTTGGATTTTGTCCGCACTTGTCCGCTTTCTCACCACCTCCACATGAGCCCTGAAGCTCCGCCCCCTAACTGAACGCGCATCAGGAGTGAGAGATGATGGGTAATGAAGTTCTGAAGCTCTAAACAAATAGATAGATAGATAAATAGATAGATAGATAGATAGATAGAGATAGATTTGGTGAAAATCCTGCACATCAAGTGTTTAATTACACCTACAATCATAGATTATCACTACTGTATGTCAAAAACAGGCAGGCACATGTTCTTTCTTTTTCTATAGGCTGACAGTGAATGGGGGAGGAGCTTATGAGGTCATGAGGTCGCTGACTGTCAAAAACAGAAGGAGCTGTTTCTTGGGGTCAAGTGAAGAGTGTACTTTATTTAATAATATTAATAGAAGTGTGCCATTCTCAATTATTGCATTTGCTTTGTATTCATTATTATATGTAATTGCATGCTGTGGTCTCACTGAATTTAGAAAGTCCAGAAAAATGCACCTGATTTTTAGATGGTGTTTCAGAAAAATGATACTAATGGCAAAAAGCATCAGACTCCAACTTACCCTTAGAAATCCAGCAAAACAGGTTTGTATCAGGTTAAACTAGCGGCGTGATGGACTACTTCCATGTGATTCTACTTCTGTCCTTCAATTCTAGTTTTCACTTTTTAAAAGTCTGACCCACAAATCAAGTTGGTGATCTACTTTTTTTCTTTTTTTTTGCATTTGGCCTACTAAAAACATTCCTCATGTTCATCAGTTGAACTGGAACACATTTTTGATGTGCTTTGGCACTGGCTTTTAACGATGTTCCCTTGATAGAGGCTTTAAATATGCTCTGGGTTGTTTATGAAATACACCAAACTCGCATGCGAATGCATTTCAAAACAGGTTGGTAGGTGAGAGGATCAATGCAGTGGGTTTTAATTGTATTGGATTATTTTTTAATGGAGTGTATTAATACTGATGGGTCAAGTGTGAATTAAAGCGGTTGGATTGTTATAGGTATCAGTATTGGTTAGACATTTTAAATTGTATCTATGTATGTATGTATGTATGTATGTATGTATGTATGTATGTATGTATGTATGTATGTATGTATGTATGTATGTATGTATGTATGTATGTATGTATGTATGTATGTATGTATGTATGTATGTATGTATATATATATATATATATATATATACAGT
>NW_015653460.1:237336-239697 GCF_001515625.1 Sinocyclocheilus rhinocerous | reverse complement strand
AACTTAAATGATTTTAGCAAATGGCTGCAATATAACAAAGAGTGAAAAATTTAAGGGGGTCTGAATACTTTCCGTACCCACTGTATATATATATATATATATATACACACACACACATATATATATATATAATTATTTTATATTTTAATATATTTTTAATATACACTGCCATTAAAAAGTTTGGGATCAGTAAGATTTTTAATGTTTTTTTATGGAGTCTCTTATGCTCATCAAGGCTGCATTTATTTGTTCAAAAATACAGAAAAAAACAGTAATATTGTGAAATATTATTGCAATTTCTATTGGTTTCCTATTTTAATATTCTTTAAAATATGAATTATTTCTGTAATGACTAAATTTATAATTTATAATTAATTGCAGCACTGAATTTTCATCAGCAATTACTCCAGTCTTCAGTGTCACATGATCCTTCAGAAATCATTCTAATATGCTCATCTCTTATCAGTGTTGAAACTGTTGCTGCTTAATATTTATGTATTTATTTATTTTATTTTGGAACCTGTGATACTTTTTTCAGGATTCTTTGATGAATAAAAAGTTAAAAAGAACAGCATTTATTAAAATAGATGAATTATATAGATAATGATATAGATTATAACACAGGAATGCATTTCATTTTAAAATATATTACAATAGAAAATATAAATTTTAATTTGTAATAATTTTTCACAAAATTACTGCTTTTACTGTATTTTTGTTGAAATAAATGCAGCCTTGGTGCACAAGATAATTATTTAAAAAATCTTACCAACCCCAAACCTTTGAACGGTAGTTTAAGATCTGATTTCTAAAAGCTATGGCCAGTTACACAACACTCTTTTCCAGAGCAGCATCTCAAAAATTGCCTTCCTGCTTCCCCAGCATAGCTATCACTCACATAAAGGTAGATCACCTAGAAACCTAGTGTGCGCTCACACCCTGAAAATGCCCGACACACAGACAGACACAATAGAGACTCTTTGTGCTTGTCATTCATCGTGTGCTGTATTCTGAACAGCAGGCTGAGTAAGAGGGGCTATGAGTGTGGGTCACTATTATCATACAAAGCTGTGCGTCTTGCACTGGGCTCTCACCTTATTCTCCACCTGTGTGCGTTTGTGTGGAGTGGAAGAGAGCATCGAGTAAGCCTTTGAGATGGAAATATCTGCAGCTACAGCTGATCAAACCGAAAGTGGCAATACAGCCGGTCCCTTTGATCTGCTGATGGATGCAACAGTTAACCCACGAAAAAACAACAATCATCTGTGGAGAAACACTGCAGACAACTATAAGATGTGACAAATGTCATTATAGAACAGTTGTTAGTGTTTGGACCACAAATAGAATTGGAGAAATGATGAGTGATGTGTTTAAATGAATAGTTTGCCCCAAAATTTAAAATCGCTGAATATTTACTCACCCACTAGCCATCCAAAGTAACTTTAGAGATTTGGAGTAATTCAGCATTGCATCACTTTCTCACCAATAGATCCTCTGCAGTGAATGGGTACCGCCAGAATGAGAGTCCAAACAGCTGATAAAAACATCACAATAATCCATCAGAATCCCATTTTGTTCTGTGTCAACAAAATTGAGGGGTGTGTAAATTGAGTGCTGACTGCAAGGCAGAAATAAAATTAGCCAACCAGTGAGGATCAAACAGAAATTGTTTGTCAAGGTTGATTCAATTAAAGGGATAGTTCACCAAAAAATGAAAATTCTGTCATTAAGCAGCACAACTGTTTTCAACATTAATAATAAGAAATGTTTCTTGAGCATCAAATCAGTATATTAGAATGATTTCAAAAAGATCATGCGACACTGAAGACTAGAGTAATGATGCTGAAAATTCAGCTTTGCATCACAGGAATAAATTTTAATTTAAAATACAGTTGAGGTCAAAAGTTTACACCCCCCTTTCAGAATCTGCAAAATGTTAATTATTTTACCAAAATACACAAAATGCATGTTATTGTTTATTTAGTACTGACCTGTATAAGATATTTCACATAAATGTTTAAAGAGAAAATAATAGTTAAAATTTTAAAAATGAACCCGTTCAAAAGTTGACATCCCCTTGATTCTTAATACTGTGTTGTTACCTGAATGATCCACAGCTGTTTTAGTTTTTTGTTTTTTTTTGTGATAGTTGTTCATGAGTCCCTTGTTTGTTCTGAACAGTTAAACTGCCTGCTGTTCTTCAGAAAAATCCTTCAGGTCCCACAAATTCTTTGGTTTTCCAGCATTTTTGTGTATTTGAACCCTTTCCAACAATGACTGTATGATTTTGAGATCCATCTTTTCACACTGAGGACAACTAAGGGACTCATACATAACTATTACAAAAGGTGAAAAAAATTA
>NW_015653460.1:233751-234494 GCF_001515625.1 Sinocyclocheilus rhinocerous | reverse complement strand
GTTAATTATTTTACCAAAATAAGAGGGATCATACAAAATGCATGTTATTGTTTATTTCTGTATAAGATGTATAAGATATTTCACATAAATGTTTAAAGAGAAAATAATAGTTAAAATTTTAAAAATGAAAAGTTGACAAAGTTGACATCCCCTTGATTCTTAATACTGTGTTGTTACCTGAATGATCCACAGCTGTTTTAGTTTTTTGTTTTTTTTTGTGATAGTTGTTCATGAGTCCCTTGTTTGTTCTGAACAGTTAAACTGCCTGCTGTTCTTCAGAAAAATCCATCAGGTCCCACAAATTCTTTGGTTTTCCAGCATTTTTGTGTATTTGAACCCTTTCCAACAATGACTGTATGATTTTGAGATCCATCTTTTCACACCGAGGACAACTGAGGGACTCATATGCTACTATTACAGAAGGTTCAAACGCTCTCTGATGCTCCAGAAGGAAAAACCATGCATTAAGAGCTGATTCAAACTTTTTGAATTTGAAGATCAGGGTAAATTAAAGGGGTCATATGATGCGATTTCAAGTTTTCCTTTCTCTTTGGAGTGTTACAAGCTGATTGTGCATAGATAAGATCCCTGAAGTTGCAAAGACTAAAGTCTCAAAACCAAAGAGATATTCTTTATCAAAGTTAAGACTCTGCCACGCCCCCCTAAAACGGCTCGTTCTAACACGCCCCCACATATCTACCACACTATATGGAAATATTTGCATAATGCCACCCAAATGTTCA
>NW_015653460.1:225486-233711 GCF_001515625.1 Sinocyclocheilus rhinocerous | reverse complement strand
CACGCAAAGAAAGAAGTCGTGGTTTCAGTAACCGCAGTTAGTTTTGAAGCAGCCATGTCAGGGAGACGCTGTGTGTTTCAGTGTGAAAGCAAAAGCACTTTATTTGGCCTTCCGGAAGTAGATGCATTTAGGAATCTTTAAGATCACTTACAACAGAACAGCAATGCATTTTATGGACGACCGTTTCGTGAACCTAGGAGAGGAGGTAATTCAGAATCAGCTACTGTTTTGTTATTAGTTTAAGTATTTGCTATTGACTGTTCAAATGCGGAGTTTTGGGCATCGTGTGTGTGTGTGTGAGTGTGTGTGTGTGTGTGTGTGTGTCGAGGACCTACAATAATGTACAGTATTTGAAAAATAATGTGTTTTTTGAACATTAAAGCATGTCAACATATTCTGTTACACCAAATACACAAAATAATGATCTTTAAAAAAGCATCATATGACCCCTTTAAGCTTATTTTGTCTTCTGGGAAACATGTAACTATCTTCTGTAGCCTCAGAAGGGAAGTACTAAATTTAAAACTTAACAAAAGTAAACTTTTGACCTCAACTGTATATTCAAATAGAAATCAGTTATTTTAAATTGTAATATTTCACATTACTGCATTTTTTCTGTATTTCTGATCAAATAAATGCATCCTGGGTGAGCATAAGAGACTTCTTTCAAAAAATATATTAAAAATCTTATTTAACCCCATACTGTTAAACAGTAGTGTAAGTGTAACAGCAGGTGGATTGTGACATGGTTACGTCTGAAACCAAAAATCTCTATTTTGTGTTCTGTGATGTGATATGAACCACCTCTAATCTGATTATAATTCAAGACAGTTGCACCCACTGGCATATCACAACATAATAATGACGTGACACGACCACACAGAGATGACAGATGCAAATGAACCAGTTATGTGTCCCGTTCCACCCTACAGGACAAAGTTCTTCCTCACTAAAAATAAAAGACAATTACACCGTGATAATGGCTCTGGTTTTCCCAGAGGAAATGGTCTTATTAAGCGAGCTACAGCATTACTCTAATTGGGTCTTGTAGCTTATTGCTCTGCGAGCCAGAATTGTCATTAATAATAGGCCATTATTTCGTTTAGAATCATACATTTTACACATGCATATTCCACAGTTTATCAGTTCACATGCTAAAAAAAAGCATAAACATATGCTAGACAAACAATATGCTCCAAGAGATGTGCATCGCCTTATCATAATCTAAACTGCACGCTCTAGTATGTGGTAACTATGGAAATTAATCATTTGTACTCATCTGAGATATGATATCGTAGGATGCAGCGCAGACAGACTCTTCAGAGAGAAAGAGAGAGAGAGATCCAGTGGAAGGCTTTTGAAATTAAAACGGCATCACTGTTAATATATTCGCTCAATTTCCCCTCATCGAAACAGGCCCGTGGTCTTGCTGTGAGCTGTTCCACAATACAAACAGCTGAGTTTAACGTCACTTTCTTTCTCTATTCCAGATGACAGGACCTCCAGCGGTCTGTGTTGAGGAATAAGGGCCGATTAGTAGGTCTGAGCTTCGAAAGCTTCATTAAGTCACTATTAAGCACTGTGCAATTTGACTGTCACTATAATGGCAGCGTGGAGGACAGGCGTGACGGATGAGAGGAAACTAGGCTCAGTGTGTTTCTGCAAAGGAAGAATTAGAGAATGTTAAACAGTGGAGGACAAGCAAAGACAGAAGAGATTGGTTCGCTTTTAACACAAAAATATGAGCACTTGATGATTGGAATGTGTTGCATGATCTTACCTCAGGATATCAAACCCATTACAAGAACATAATGCATGTAAAAATAAAATTGTTAACAATGAAGGGATGACTTTTTAAAATAAAGACCTTATATATCTTAAGGAATTTTATGAATATGGCTTATACTCACGGCCTAAAAGTCACATCGTTATCTGGGCCACTGGAATATTTTTTTTTTCTCATGTTGCAGTGAAATTCTCCTGACAATGTTCTATATAAAAATATAAGGCAACATGGTTTTAAACTCGGCTGCACTGAACACCAGCAGCGTGGACTTTAACCGAGTCTTGAGGGACACACTTGTTTAATAAAACACTGCCCTACTTTCTCCTGAGGATCTCAAGCCGGAGGAAAAAAGGCCAGTCAACAAATAGAAATGCATCTTTTTTGGGATCACAAGTTTACTACCCGTTTTTTTATTTTTTTTACCCATTCTATACCACATTTTATAAATGTACATATATGTAAGCATTTTTTTAATTATCAAAACTTTAAAAATTAATGTTAATCAATCAATAATCATTATTATTACTTATTATTACATTAATTACTTATTACATTAATATTTTTATTATTTATTAAATATATTATTTTATATACATTTTATATAGTTTTAATATACAAAATAATTATTGTATTTTAAACATTATCAGTATTGCTCATTGATTAATATGAATCAATTGACAAATAATGATTGTTGTTGAGGTTATTAAATTATTTAAAATCATTATTTAAAATCATCAACTCTTTAAAATTATCACTTTATTTTAATATAATAATAATAATATAATAATGAAATATATGAAATAATAATAATAATAATAACAAATGTATATAAGATAATATTAAGCAAATAATAATGACAATAATAAAAAACTTTTATTTTATTTTTTTGTGATTTTCTCAGTACATTCCTTATTTAAATATATTAATATCTAAACTTTAATGCTGATCAATATTTTTTAACAAAATTCATTATTGTATTTTCAAACATTAGGAGTACTGCTTCAAGGTAATGGATTAATAATCAAATGACAACTAATGATTATTAATGTTATTAAATGATTTCAAATCTGAATCTTTACTTATAAATTATAAATCTGTATACGTTAAAATGTTATGTAATATAATAATAATAATTTTGAAATTATTAAAAGAATAAAAATGTAAACATAAAACAAAATATTAATAAACAAATAATAATAAATAATAAATTTTAAATAAATAATAATTTTTTTTGGTCCAATTACCCCCCCCCCAAATTCTTTATTTAAACATATTAATAACTCAACTTTCATCTGACAAACAGAAGAGACAAGCACAGGACACAAAGTCAGAGGAGTCAGGAAGTGTCCCTCTCAACGGTGCAGAGGTTGCCATCAGTGCCGCTCAATTTCTCTCTATCGGAGGAGAAAATGTGACCTCACCATGAAAAGACACCAATGAGACCCTGACATGCCCTCCTTTGTTAGTCAAACCCTAAGTGTACACCTCAAGAGGCAGAGCTGACACTTGCTAACTGAGCAGAGAATTACTGATTTCACTCTTCAACAATCGTAGCTAAACACTCCAGCCTACACGCGCCGTCCAGCCGACATCACACATCCCGTTACCATAGAGACCCGGGAATGTGCTCACTCACCAAACCCAGTGACTCATGAGACAAAAACAGGATTCGGAGAGTTTGCCACAATCCTCACATTATCAGCCCATCCAAGTGCAAGGAAAAACAATCACTACACAACGAGCAGAAGCACCAGAAACACTGAAGAGGGCATGTCCACTTCAACATTTTCAGAAAAGTAGCTGAGCAATATGAGCTTAATATTTCAGTCCCCACAATCTTGAACAATGGCTTACATCTTTGAGAAAACAATTTGCACATTTAGGTCATCATACATCAGAATCAGGGACTTAAATACTATAAAAAATGGCAAAAAAAAGTTCTATATATATATATTTTCTTTTTTGCCAAATTTGTATTTTATATATACTATGTCCCAGAGTATAACATCCTAAACGTGGTATAATTATTATATTTTTTAAAATAGATTCATTAATTATATTTTTAAAAGAATAATTTACTTTTGTTTTTAAATATTGATTAATAAATTATTTATTTTATTATGAATTATATATTATATTTTAGATGATAGATAGATAGATAGATAGATAAAATATTATTTAATATTATAAATATTTTTTATATTTATATAAAAAATTGAATTATTATTAATACCATATTTTATTGTTTTTTTATTAATACATATATTAAGGTCCCTGCCTCTAAAATACTATTTTTTAATATATTAATTTATAATATCAGCACAATTATTCAGTATGATAAATAACAACATATTCATGAAAAAATGCACTCAAAAATGTCTATTGACTGAGATTTCCAACAGAAAGTTCAGTCCAATGGATGTAACCAAACTTGATGTGTAAAATGTCACTGATAAAGGAAGAATCTATCTGCTCCTACCCAGCATGCCTTGTGCTTTGCTCTGGTTTCTGGTCTCGGTGCTAATTAACCCAGATGTGGATATTAATATTGCGGTGGAGATGAAAGTGGGGCTGGAGTGGAAATGGGGCAGATGGAGAGGAGAGGGGGCAGATTTCAGGGTGGCGTCAGAGTGAAATGGGTCACTCCCACCCGTGTGTGACAGGAGACTAAAAGCCGTTACTATATTAAAACACCCATGGGCCCTTTTTAATTGCTCATTACCCACTAGGAAAAACCCAGACTGCTCTTAAAGGAGACATTTACACTCAAACGACAAGATGCTGCTGCTGTTGCACGTTTTGGAAGAACCGCTAAAGTTTGTTTAACACTTTATAATAACCTGCAATTTGTTAACATTGCAGCAGTTTGACTCTAGTTTTGAGGTGCTAAGCACAGTCTGATAATAAATAAGGTTTATCAACTTATTATCAACCCTACACTGGATTCTCAAATATTACTATGTGAACCGTGTTTGAACATTTGGAAAAATAAGTATACAGATATCAAGAAACATCGTACAGTTTACATAGATGCATATCTATGGTTTTTCTTTCTTTCTTCATTAAAATCAATCAATCAATCAATAGATCAATCAATCAAAAGACAAGATAAACCTGAGAAACAGTAAAAATACCTTCACATGAAGGAAAACATGTATAGTCAATGCATTATCATGGACACTGTTATTTTAGTATTAAACTATTATTTATGAATATTTTATATAATTAGGTTTATTAGTTTTTTAGTTTCTTTAAAAAAAAAATTTTTTTTTTGATTTAGTAGTTTTGTTTTGATTGTTATTCATTTTTGTTTGTTTTTAAATACATCTATCTAGCTTTAATTAATTTTTTTATTTCAGTTTTAGTCATTTTAGAACTTAATTTCATGTATTTCGGTAAGTTGCCATTGTTTCATTTAAAATGTATGTTTAATTTTTTTTCATCTAATATTTGTATTTTATTAAATTTCAGCTTTATTTCAATTTGTGATTTTTCAGTAGTTTTATTTTTTAGATAACATTAAAAACACTTGCAATGAACAGCAATTTTTTTTACAGCATTTATGAATCTAGGTTAATGTTCATAAACATACTCATGTTTGTTCATAATACATTAACTAAAATAAATGTTCATTTATACCTGAAATGTTAAAATATATATTTATGCATGAACCTAGATTCATAAATAATTTTTTTCCATTTATACATTGTGCTTTGAACTAATGTAAACAAATTAAACCTTATTAAAAATTGTCAAAGAATTTGTCATAAAGGTTTATAGCTAAATGTACACCCAAACATGTTGTAATAAAAACATAAAATATATATGTTTTGCATACACACACACACACACACATATACATACATATATTGTAATTTATGTGTGTGTGAAAACTGTTGCCCCCAAAATCAAAAAACATTTAAAAAAATAATAAACAAGTATTTCTGTTGGAGAGTCAGACTTTAAAATATGTTAAATCAGTCATGATATTTGAATATAAATTCAACTTTTGAACATTAAATTAATCCAAAACATTTCTAACATTTCTACTAAACATTTCTAATCCCAACTCATTAGGACACATTAAACACTTTATTCAATGTAGAACTGACATATCTAATGGTAAAAATCCTGTGCAGTTTGAAGCCCCACAGTGACAGACTTTTCTCAGTGGTATTTTATCAGCATCAGGCCCTGTGTGTGTCCCGGTCGGTGCTTTATCCCATTTCAGTGCGTTTGTGTTCCCGTTTTGTCCACCTGCATAGTCAAAAGTCAGTTCTTCGTACCTTTCTATATCCCGATTTGTGAACAGAGCGAGTCTGGGCAGCAGTGAGTGCACTCGGACGGACACCATGAGCAGGTTGGGCTGGCAGGAGTGGTTGATGAACCTCCCCACATTGCCACATTGTCACGGGGTCCACGAACGTCTGGGTGACCCTATCCCCTCCGCTGTGCTCCTGCACAGCAATGATGTAGTTCATATCTAGGGGTGTCTGGGAGAGCTGGCGGCAACGGGCCTCGTGAGACCTGATTACTTCCCTGGCGTACTCGCATACGAATCGGCCACAAGGGAGGCGCTCCAGAGCCTCCACCCCCAAACCCCTGTCCTTGGTGCTGAAAACACCCAGACGAACCTCCACCCCCTTTTGAACCACACGGTTCTGGCAGGACTCGCTTGCAGGCGCATAAGGCATTGCACTCGAATACAGGCCTACTGTAGCCGCCGTCCTCTCGATGTTGGCTCAGACGTCCCATGCCGTCAAACATCTGGCCGAACTTCAGGCAGGGGCAGCTGTTGAGCAGGCAGGACCGGACACGACACGAGCAGCCCGGGAGGGTCACCGCACTAGGATCAAGGTCACAGCCTGGTCCTGGTACATTATCTGGCACATACTAAAGGATTGATTCTAATTAAGACTTACTGTAAATTGTAAAAAAAAAAAAAAAAAAAAAAAGTCTGAAAGTACAAAATTATTCAGACACCAGATATAATTTTTGATATATTTTTACTAATGGGTGCAGGACACTACTATAGTTCATTTATGCAAGTGAGGATAGCAAAATAAAGTGAACTGTGACATATGTGACCCTGGACCACAAAACCAGTCATAAGGGTCCATTTTTTTGAAATTGAGATTTATACTGTACATCATCTGAAAGCTGAATAAATAAGTTTTCCATTGATGTATGGTTTGTTAGGACAATATTTGGCCGAGATACAACTATCCAAAAATCTGCAATCTGACACCGTGTCTACACCGGACACGAGCGGTGCAACAAAATACTAGAACTCATTATAATCAGTGATGCTGTCTACACTGGATGCGACGCGACGCGACACGACAAATCCCCGACAGTAAACTGCTGCCGCGTTCTATTTATGATGTATTGACACAAATTTCAAATGATTTTCAACGGTTGCTTTGTCGCGTACAGTGTAGACAGACTTCAGGCGCGGCGCGACACGACAACTGTCGTGCAGTGTTGCCAACTAATTTTCAGGGGAAGTTGCTAAAGGAAGGACGATTTGTTGCTAAAAGTTGCTAAATGACGTTGTGATGTCAACGTCGTCTCGTAATCACAAAATTGTGTCACTGCATCAAATCAGCAAAAAATATATTTTATATGTTAATTTAGATTTGCTCGTAAAATAATATAAATGCATAATATAATAATATTAAAATATAAATAACTGTATTTTGCCCCCGTCAACATGGAATTATTGAACACTTACACATTTTTGAACAATTACAATTTAAGTTTTTTTTAATTAGTTAAACTAGTAAAACTACACATTATGAACAATTATAGTTTTAAGCAGTGTATTAGTAGTTAGTTAGTATGCTACAGTCTAAGAAAAGTCTGTAAAAATAGTCTACTATGTTAATATAAAGGAATTTTCCGTATTGATTTTTCACAGGTTTTTTACTTGCGTTTTAAATTATGCATTGCATTTTGTGTTTTCGGGTCACAGGGTTACAATGGATAATGAATAACGGATATAGTCTCGGGTAGCCAGACCTTCAGACTGACGGCTGAAGGTCTGGAATCCATGGCAGCTTTCATTGGCCAAGGCCCACCCATGAGGCCGTTTGACCGACATGTCAAACAACCAATCACAGTTCATTTCATTCATTGCCACGTTTCGGGGTGTGGAAATGTCGCCACAATAACGGACCGGTGTGTTAAACTCTCGGACGTATTTTAAAGATTCTATGCCGCAAAATTTTTCACATACTTTTGAAAATCCAGCATTTAGTTGATCCTGATAAGCGCTCGTCGTCACAGCTGTAAACACGACGGCTTTCTTCTTTTGTGAGGGAGTTTGGCGTCACGGCATCTTTGTTTCCAGGCGGAACACTAAAGAACGCGACACACACGTCTCCCGGAAATCCTGTATAATTCAACCAATTCGATGACGACTTCGAAACTCCTGAAG
>NW_015653460.1:214181-223873 GCF_001515625.1 Sinocyclocheilus rhinocerous | reverse complement strand
AAAAGTTGTTGTTCTAGTCTAGTAGATAAATAGCTGTATTCTGTACGTTTTTACTCGTGTACGATAATTTTCTTCCAAATACGATAATTTTGAGCTTCTGGTACGATACTTGGACATTTCCAATCTGGCAACACTGGTCCGTGGGTGTGACGGCTGAGGCTGAGACTATAACGGATAATGTCCAGGGCTATGTTTCTCTAAAGCATCATGAGATAAGTTGATCGTAGAGGCCATTGGTGGCAATGGATCTATGATCTACATAGGCTTACGATGCTTTTGAGAAACACAGCCCTAGAAAATTACTAGTAAATTTTCAATTTTTCTAATCATTTTTCTGACAGTGTACTAACTGATCAACAATTGCAGGTACAACCTACTAACAAGTTGTATCACAATAGTTTTTTTGTTTGAAAATGTGTTCCACTTTTCAAATATTTACTTAATTTTTATTGAAAATAAATTTCTTTCTGATCTGGTATGTGATGGGAAAAGGAGAAGCATGAGTTTGACAAAAGCCAGGATCGAACTCGGGTCAACTGCGTCAAAAGCAAACAGCTCACGCTCTGTACTGTATAAAGCGCTATAAAGATAAAGGTGACGTCATTTGATGATCGGAAACGTGCTGTAGAGATTCAATTCAATTCAAGTTTATTTGTATCGCGCTTTTCACAATACAAATCGTTGCAAAGCAACTTTACAGCAAATTAAGTTTCTACAATATTTAGTGGTAGCTTATCAGTGGTGACTGTCAGTTAATGTACATATGGCAGAAATGTACGGAAAAATAAATTAAAGACGTAATCAAACAGACGATGAACACTATTAACAGCAATTATTATATGATGCAATCAAATTTATAGCAAAATGTGGTAGTTCTGTATGTTGTTTCAGGGTTGGCATCATCTGAGGTCCTCTGAGGGGTTGGCATCATCTCTTCTCAGGTGTTTAGAGATTAAAGAACAATTTTTGTCCTACTAACGATACTGTTTTTAGATACACAGCGATAGTTTGTAGTTTACATGTATATGTATATACGTACAAATACAAGTGTTACATTTATAATTACTATTTCCCACCTCCAGTTCACTCACACGTTTGAAGATGAAACGTCACATGGAGCGCATTGCGTTCTGGGAAACAGTATCCCATGCAGCGTCTTCAGATGCATACATCAAATTTCAGCCAATGTAGCAGGTAATCCGGGCATTCCATGCATACAGAAAATTCACAAACTATTCACAGTATACACACAGCATACTGCAATATAGTAGTATGCCATTCCGAACAGATCCTGTACTGATTTCAGTGTACTTGAGTTATATTTAGCAGATTCTGGCGAATATAGTAGGTCATCCGAGTATTACATGCATACAGAAAATTTGCATACTATGCACAGCATACATACTGGATACTGCAGAAATAGTAAGAATAGTATGATAGTATGGCATTTCGAACACAGCCAAAGTTGCTAGGGTAATCTGAAAAGTTGCTAAAACTAGCAACAAAACTGCTAAGTTGGCAACACTGCTGTCACGTTCGGTGTAGACACGGTTTAAAGTTAAAGTCGCCTTTAAAGTTGTCCAAATGAAGTTCTTAGCAATGCATATTAGCTACTTATCAAAAATTAAGTTTTGATATATTACGGTAGGTAATTTACAAAATATCTTCATGGAACATGATCTTTACTTGATATTCTAATGATTTTTGCCATAAAAGAAAAATTGATCATTTTGACCCATACAATGAACTGTTGACTATTGCTACAAATATACCCGTGTTACTAATGACTGGTTTTGTGGTCCAGGGTCACATGTTATACCCAAAAATTCTTCATACAGTGGACTGCCACTAAAACCGATAAAAACTAAAAATGACTAAAAATTTGGGACCAAAAATGATTCAGACACTTTGACCTCACCATTGTTTTGCTTAAGTGTTTTTCTTTAATTGCTAATGCTACTTTTTTACACCACAGACTGAACAGAATTAAGCATTGCTTCGCAATTGGTTGACCTAAATTGGTATTATCTAATTATGTATACTTATATTTAACAGCTGACAGCTATTCAACCCTAATTCATTACATACCTTTCTATCAACGTTATTTGACATTATCAAGATGAATTTGTTCTGACACAGTTTGACATTGAGTTCTTGTCATATTTTACTACCATATTCTAAACTATAGCGAATAAACTGATAATGTGAGAAATGTTGAAGGTGTCTGATTAAATTTTGGTTCGACTGTATGTGAAAGTGCTGCTATCTAGTGGTGCTGTGGGTATTCATGCTATGTAAATCTATTTATCGTTATTAAAATAAACTTAAGTGATGTTTGAAAACACTGTTAACCTGCAAAATGATGAAAATGCCAATATATCTATAAAGACTTTAATGTAAGGCGAGTGAAATGTTATTACCTGAAAGCTGGAATAAGCCTCTTTGGGAACGCTGTTCTCAATCAAAACAGGAACATTCTCGAGTCCGCCACTCAGATCTCGACTGTATGATCGCATCATGTCTTTTTTTGTACGTTTCTGTCTGATTCCGATGTGAAAGAGGACATTATTAACTTGGGGTTTGTTATGAATATCGATGTATTCATGTAAGAAATACGAACGGAAGCGGAAATGCTACAACGCTCGAAGTCGATGCAAAATAAATGTCCAGTCACGCATTCTTTTCACCCTTTAGACTAGAGACTGTAGAATTCTTGTTACATAAAGACGTTCTTAGGATACTATTTGTTATATAAATCTTCACGTTCATGCTGTTATGAATTGGAAAAAAAAAATGAAAAAGATGCTACTGAGTGTAGTTGTAACCCATACTTTAAAAAGGTTTATTCTGCTTTCAGCAACTGTTGGCATGTGTAGGATTAAAACATACCGATTTTAGTTTAATATTTGTTATTTATTATAGGTTATAGAAACGTTCACAAAATGATATGAGACTTATTGTAACAAAATCGTGATTATTTGAATTATCTATGAAACCAAGAGTTTCAGTTTTGTGAAGTCTTTCAAATCAATGCATCAATGCCGATTAAAAACAGGCTGAAAAAAAAACAACATCTGTCCATTAGTCAATATTTTCTGATTGTCTCTCTCTCTATGTATACACACAAATTAATTTCTACTTTAAAAAAAATAATAAAAATTTAACATGAACATATTTTGTTAAAATATTGATAGCAAAGGCACTAATTTATCCACAAATATTTTAACAGTTTAAATTGTTTAGTTTTTTATTTCATGTTTAACAACAAAAACATCTTAATAACAGACACTAAGACATAAAATTGTGTAAATACAGAAAAGCACTAAACACTTTAAAAACAGTCTGATTGGCACTTTAGTGCTTTCTATCCACCTCTGTCTGGCATTGTTCTATGCAGATGTTTGTTGCATGATAAATGTACAGCAGGCAGCAATGTATTTCAAACACAAATTTTTGTAATTTAACAAGAGGACAGACTTGTAAAACACAGGAGGGCAAATCAAAAATCAAACAATTATTAGCTATTAATTAAAAGAAACAAGGCATATTGTCTGTTTATCCATGGTATTTTCAGTCTATATTTGCATGACCGTTAATATATTGCATGGAGAGTTTAACAGTTGTTTAATAGCAGATCAGAACCAAACGATATACGACACTGGCCTGTTTGCATGAGCAAGCACCACAGAGACAGTAACAGATTGCCTGACAGATCAAAAAAATAAAGGACCAGATACAGTATAACCTCAGCCATAATCAGGCATGAAATGAGGCAAACACATATCTGCTTATAGCAAAGACTTCATCACAATGGTCCCATACAGAAATTAACTGATCTACCACAGCCAACCAATAGATATTTTGTTTGAATAATTAAAGTAAATGAAAAAGACAGGAGGTGAGTGTTTGTAGCCATCATCTTGACTTTGGCGTCGACCCAGGACAATGTCTAAGTCAAGGTTTCCCCTTTTGTGACCTTAAGAGACAAAACAGAAAACAAATCGCCTTTATTTCAAGCAAATTAAAACAAGAAGGTCCTGTAAAGTCTTGCCATTGACTTAAAACATACTCTGGCTTCAATGTACTCAATCCTCCTCTCCAAAGCAGTAAGCTTCTCATTCAAAGTGGCTAAACGGGACCTGCAGGACATATCTGAGGAGCGGACCGGGAACATTTCTTATTAGGACACATACAAGAAAAGTCATAATTTCCTCTGACACAAATATCATGCAATAATAACCTTAAAAATATTT
Source organism: Sinocyclocheilus rhinocerous (assembly GCF_001515625.1). NCBI lineage: Eukaryota > Metazoa > Chordata > Actinopteri > Cypriniformes > Cyprinidae > Sinocyclocheilus > Sinocyclocheilus rhinocerous. Next base: position 219,620 of record NW_015653460.1, on the reverse strand, counting down.
TGAAAAAGAATAAGCAAAATAATAATTATAGGCAAAAAAGTTATTAATATAACTACGAATAAGAATAATATAAATAATATTATATACTATCTATATAATAATAAATATCAATGTAATAAAAATTATCATAATTATAACTATACAAATCAAATATTTATAAAAAATATACACCATAATTGTTATAAATAAATGACCTTTTCCTAAAAATTATTGATATTACAGATATACGTTACTGTACTAGCACTGAAATTGGGGCTGGTTTATCAAAACAAACTGCATAAGTTAGCCTTTATATTAGTGCACCCTGTTTGACAAGAAGCAAAGATGTGTATATAGCTATTAAAATATGTACATTTCGGGATACTTGCAAATTAAACAATCATATAATTAAACACTAGTACATTAATCCTCAAAGTGCAAATCTGAAACATGAACGACAAGACCAACCCAACGCCCTGCATGTTTTTCCTGGTCACTGCACTGCCTGTATGCCTAATAAACTGCTTCTTCAACATATATACTCACTTATTATGCTATTACCTGGTTCTAAACGACATTTAAAAACAAAACAACTGATGTAACCCACATATTTTCCACATGTTACGCAGTCGAATGACCCACTTCTCTCGATTAGCATGCTAGCGTGAAGAAATGGCGTAATAAATTATGTAAAAATAAAAGACAAGCCGCAGAGACTCCATCTTACCGAAGGAATTGAGGAAATCTGCTATTTTCTTAATGCTGCTGGTGATCACTTCGATATATTCACGGTTCGCCCAGTCTTGATGAATTTCCCTTTGCACGGGGTCCTCCTGTCCGGCCATCGTGAGCTAGTTAGCATTAGCATTAGCCGCTCTTCTCTCGATTAGCATGCTAGCGTGAAGAAATGGCGTAATAAATTATGTAAAAATAAAAGACAAGCCGCAGAGACTCCATCTTACCGAAGGAATTGAGGAAATCTGCTATTTTCTTAATGCTGCTGGTGATCACTTCGATATATTCACGGTTCGCCCAGTCTTGATGAATTTCCCTTTGCACGGGATCCTCCTGTCCGGCCATCGTGAGCTAGTGAGCTAGTTAGCATTAGCATTAGCATTAGCCGCTGACTGAGAGGAAGGAGCAGCGCCCCCTGATGGACAAACACACCGTTCATTGTGGATACTACGGGGAATGGAGGGATAATTCGAAAATAAACACAAATAGGCGATTTGTAAAAGTAAAAGGTGAGTAAATACATTATAGAAATTGAAAACAAAATTACATTATATAAACGTTGTTTTTCGACTTGACTGAAATCTCACTGTAAAATATTTAATTTTCTATCTCTTGCATTTTGTATCGTTTGATATTCTTAACTCTTTAGAATGCAGCCAGCGCGTACGAACGTAATAAACGGAAAAAATACACAAACAGAAAAATAATAACATTCTGATGCACGTTATTAGCAGACATTCATCGTGAGCTAGTGAGCTAGTTAGCATTAGCATTAGCATTAGCCGCTGACTGAGAGGAAGGAGCAGCGCCCCCTGATGGACAAACACACCGTTCATTGTGGATACTACGGGGAATGGAGGGATAATTCGAAAATAAACACAAATAGGCGATTTGTAAAAGTAAAAGGTGAGTAAATACATTATAGAAATTGAAAACAAAATTACATTATATAAACGTTGTTTTTCGACTTGACTTAAATCTCACTGTAAAATATTTAATTTTCTATCTCTTGCATTTTGTATTGTTTGATATTCTTAACTCTTTAGAATGCAGCCAGCGCGTACGAACGTAATAAACAGAAAAAATACACAAACAGAAAAATAATAACATTCTGATGCACGTTATTAACAGACATTAAACTCCGACCATAACATATCTGGAGATTCATAACGGATCAGCCTTCAATCAAAGTATAATGATCTATATTAACATTTTCGACTATTGTTCATTTCTAACTGTGTACTGATGTGTGACCGTTCTTAGCATTGAAATCATTATTATTATCCGTTCTGGCTTACTTTCATATCCACATTTTTTTAACGTAAGAGGCCACAAAACTTCAACGTGCGAGACTTCCGGTGTCACCCCCGTCCAGTTATTTTTAACGGTACAAAACTAAACATTGTGTGGCTTCATATTGCAAACTGTTATGTCTTATTATATTTTATTGTTATTATACACACATAGTTTTACCGTTTATTGCACTTTATTCTTCTAGATATTTATAGCAGCTGAATTGGAAGTCTCACATATTCACAGAAAATAGCTTACTTGCGTGTTGTAAAATAAGGTGGATAGCCTATTACCATGTCCAAAAACAGTAATATTATGGTACTACTGTTTTATCATATTAAAGTATTTTGACCTGTATTGTACAGAGGTCACTAATAACTGTAATAAGCACTATCGGAATTGTTTGACAATATAGTAGTGTGAACTGTTTTTGTTGTGTAACATATTGTGCTTAATTGTTTTAAATCAATAGAGCAATGTCAAGCAAGTTTAGAAACTGTAGGCGAAGCCTTGCTGCCGCTTTGGATCAGGCAGCAGAAGAGGTTCCTGATTTATCATCATTGTCTCCAAACAACTGCAGCCTGATTAGAACATCACAGGATGACACGTATGTATTTGACCACTGCACAGAGAGGCCAGATTGCATGTGTTTTTTTGTGCATATACTGTTTTATCAGTGATAAATGTGCTGCAGTTGGCCTAATTGTCATGCCTGTCACCAATAACGAGGGCGTTTTCTAGAAATAGGAATGAAGACTTTCAGTGCCGCACACGGTCTGCAAAACTGCAAGATCTTCATGGGCTCCTCGGTCAGTTTTATCATCATCAAAATCATTTCAGGCATGAGACCTGCCAGTTTTGAATTAATTCCCTTCTCTATTTTCAGATGTACAGACCTTGGAGGATCTTGTGGCAAAGCTGGAGTTTGAAAATGAGCTGAACCGCGTCTACAGTAGATTCCTGCAAAGTAAAAACCAAGACCATGGAAAGAACACAGAAAGTGTGAATAGCGATGTGGAAGAGGGAAGTACAGGCTACTGGGTTCACGATAGTAAGGAGGAATATTCCTTCTTGCTAGACATGATTCTTGAGATTGAGCGGGACAATGACTTCACTGCTGACTGTGATGTCAGTGCTTTGGAGCGGGACTTACAGTTATCACCATAGTTTTGGTGCCCTCAACGATTTATATGTTATACTTCTTTTCAGTTTGAAGGAAAGGGGGTCATTTCCAAAAGAAAATATAAGCTACTAAAAAATTGGGGCTACTTGCAAAGTTGTATAGATGTATGTTTGTATAGCAGAGTTTATAGCAATACAGTATATACATGTCATTCTTAATTAGTACTTGTGTAAATTAATTTATTTCTGCACTAGGAATCAATATCAATAAAACAGATTAATAATCACTCCATTCTAAAGGACAAATGATCCATTTTTTAACATTGATCTGTTTAAATTACAAGGAAAAAAACTACATTGTCTGACTGACACTGAATAAAATACACATGGTTCGTCAGCACTGGTGGTAAAATATTATATTTGTTAAGAAATATTGCTATTGATCTAAGTTTTCATTTCAATTTTTATTTTATGTTTTTTTTATAACTATATATTTATTAGACTGAATAAAATAGTAGAAATATTACTATTGGTCTTTCTCTACCGTTTTTAATTTTATTTAAATTTACAAATATTTTATATTTGCTTGTTATAATATCAGTTTATGACAAAATAAACAGTGTTCTTTTCAGTTCCACTTTCTGACTTCTCCACTTCACAAGTGCTGGTGGTAAAATATTTATGGGTCAATGGGCATTAGCGGTAAAAATTGTATTTTTGTTTATAATAGTAAAAACATTACTATTAATCTAAACACTTTTACATTTTTTAATTTGTTCTAATATCTATATACTTATAACTGAATAAAATATTTACAGGTCATGGACACTGGTGGTAAATATGCTTTTATTTAGAAATGGTAGAAATATTACTGTGGATCTATATGGTTTTAATTTTTTGTTGTATCTATATACAAAACTGCTGCTTAATTTGAATATCAATTCAAAAGTCTGTGTCATTCTGATTAGGTAAATGACTAGATAAGCATATGACACATAACATAAGTATATGACAAAACTTCACTTGCACTGTGTGGATAGTTATTTTCAGCGTTTGCACAGCGTCAGCATGACAAAGCATAATCTAAACTGGATTCAGTATTATGCTGATCATTAAAACTTAAGTTTATTTAGTTAGAGAATAATTCATTTTAACTGTGCATTATAACACCCACAGTACTAACTTGTGCCAAGGGGAAATATGTAGTATGTGACTTAAAATTAATTTAAAAAATAAAATAAAATAAATGTGGAAGTGAAAGTGTAAGGCTGAGGTTTGTCATATGAACTGCTTCTGTTTTTTTGTTCAGTGTCGTGAACAGAAATAAGGAACAGAAAGGTTTTTTAAAGAGTTTTATTTTAGTTAACAGTTGAAAGATAAAACCTGAGCTGTGCAGTTCATGGATAAATTACAACTATTATAATAAACATTTACAGTTACATCAGAAGCTTCCCTCAGAAAGGTTTTAGGAAGCATCTTCATTAAGTAAACAGTCTAAAAATCAGCCGCACCTTAATCATGTCTGCACAGTCGGCCTATATCAAACAACAATCTCCAAGTGATATGGAATGGACGGTCTATCTCACATGGCCACAACACCAGGAGGTTGCCAGGTTTATTTCATCCTCTTCAGAAGCTCTTTGATATCTGCTTCAATGTCGATGGTGAGGAACCTTCTGCTGTATCTCTTGAACGGTTCCCCGCCCGGGCCGATGAGGAACTTCTCAAAGTTCCAGGAGACATCATTCCTGTTCACCGGACTCCAGATGATGAATTTGGGATCACCCATCAAGGACACAGAGTCGTCACTGGGCTGAGGCAGCTTCTCCTTGAGGAACACAAAAAGAGGGTGGGCGTTCTCACCGTTCACTTCCAGCTTATCCAGAAGTTGGAATTTTGGCTCGAAGCCATTTCCAGGACGGACGTACTTCAGAGACAGCAGAATTTCATCATTCTTGCAGTTCTCCTGTTGAGCAACCAAAATTGCACAATATGTTATGCAATAAAGCAGATAACGGCATGTGAGCATAGAATCAGTTAACAACGCAGGTTTTGCCCATTGTCATTGCTATCAAAAATGAACAAAGCTTTGCTGATAGCGATAACAGATTGTAAAATATTTCAATCACTTCTACAATGCAAACCACTGAAAATGGGAATTAGAATATTATTTAATATGATTTCATATACAACAACATATATATACAGTGGGTACGGAAAGTATTCAGACCCCCTTAAATTTTTCACTCTTTGTTATATTGCAGCCATTTGCTAAAATCATTTAAGTTTATTTTTTTTCCTCATTAATAT
>NW_015653460.1:212800-214167 GCF_001515625.1 Sinocyclocheilus rhinocerous | reverse complement strand
TTATATATATATATATATATTAGTGCTGTCAAACGGACGATTAATCGTGATTAATCTAATACAAAATACACGTTTTTGTTTGTGTGTATATGTATTATGTAAATATAAATAAACACGTGCATGTATATATTTAAGAAAAATATGATATGATTATATATTAAATATATTTATATATACTATATATATTGTATGAATATAAATATATACATGTAAATGTTCTGACAGCACTAATATATATATATATATATTTAATATTAAGTCTTTTAAATTCTTAAAAATAAATACATAACACTACAAATATCTGTATTTATGATCAATATATTAATACAAGTTATAATCTCTAATACAATTTATCCTTTAAAAATCTGAAACAAGGAGTAAGTGAAGAATGAGCCGTACTGTCTCACCTGATGTCCGAACTGGTTGCAGGGAGCGCCCAGGATCACGAGCCCCTGATCAGCGTAGCGGCTGTGGAGCTCGTTCATCTGGGTGTAATCCCTGACTGTTGTGCCTCAAAGCGACGCCACATTTTCAATAAGCACCACTTTACCTTTGAGAGAGGAAAAATTCAGGAGGTCCCCTGACAAAAGTTTGGCGGACAGATCATAAATCTTCTTCGCGGCCCCTGCCATGCTCGAACACGCCGTTTACTACGCAGTTCGAAACGCAATGTTTTACCAACAAACCTTCAGCTGAACCTTGAGTCACAGGGAGAGGAGGCGCATAAATACAATTCAAGGAAGTGCATGTTGCATCTTGGGAGGTCAGCAAGAGGTAAATACTGGTAAAATACTGCCATCTTCTGTCAAATGGGTGTATTGTAGTGATGTTACATATGACACTGAAGCTTCAAAGCGCGTATCGGGTGAGCAGCGCAATTTCTCACGAAGCTCTGTGCCGGAGCGAGTATTGTTTTCAGAGAATCACGTGATCAGCAGAAAATGAAGCCTAATATCTGTCCAATCACGTGCGCGTGTCGGAATGTTCGAAACCCCAGATCTTACTTTACGAGTAAGTTTTCATTCAGAGTTATTCAATTACATTTTTAAATACCCAGCCATACAAGTAATATGAAGAATAAAAACTATTTCAAATTAAGCGAAATGTGGATGATGTTAACTGTGACAAGATGATTGACAGGGCAGTTTAAACAGTGACAGAATGCACGTAACTAAGCAATAGAGCAGGGGTGGCGAACATCGGTCCTGGAGAGCCGCGGCCCTGCAGAGCTTTGCTTCAACCCTACTCAAACACACCTGAACAAGCTAATCAAGGTCTGAAGGGTTACTAGGAAGCTACAGGCAGGTTAGTTTTAATTAGGGTTGGAGCTGAACTCTGCAGGGCTGCGGCTCTCCAGGACTGGAGTT
>NW_015653460.1:208466-212708 GCF_001515625.1 Sinocyclocheilus rhinocerous | reverse complement strand
CGCCCCCGGACTGGAGTTCCCCACCCCTGCAATAGAACATCCGTTAAAGACACAGTTATGACGAAGTAGTATGTCCCAAAGCTTGCCTGCTATTCTTCCACATACTCAAAAGTGTGTACTTTTTCTTCACAAAAAGAGTACATACTTTTAGGGCATAGTATAAGTAGGCGAATTGGGACGCAGCATATGCTTGTAGAGTAATTTGCAACAGCTCCGAACTTGGCTCAACCAATCAGAATCAAGGACCGGGACTATCCGTTTATAACCATGGTTTTACCATAGACATAATCATGTCTATGGGTTTTACTACAGATAAAACAAACAAAAAACATGGTTTTTGTATTTAAACCCAGGTAAACACAAAGTAGCCATGGGTTTGCTACACCAACCACAGTTTAACCATGGTATTTGTATAAAACTATGCTAAAAAAAAAGGTTGCTACACTTTTACTATAATAAAACCATGGTTACATTTTCGTAAGGGTATTAGGCTATTAAAGTAACTCCATATTAAAGTAGCTTACTTTTCGTCCCATGAGTCAAAAAATCGGTACAATGGAAACAATTCCTCCATCTGTTTTGCAAGATATCTTCTTTTTAAGTGTGATTTAAATTCTCTTTTTTTTCAAATGTTGTCAACTTTTTTTTTTATTGTCGGGTAAATATATTCATACAAACTGAAAAAAAATGTAAGCCCTCCTGAAAAAATAAAAAATAAATAAATGTATGTATGTATGTATGTGTATATATAGTGAGTTTGTGAAAATGTTTCGGCTGTCTTATTTTGCCGTGTTCTGTACGCAGCTTAGCTTTTTAAATTGTTGCATAAAGCCAGTCCGAACCAAATACAAGCAACCCCTCAGCATACATACATGACGAAACTTGAACCGTTTCGAAAAATGTTCTGTATTAAACTATAAATGACAAGTATCAGTGACAGTGAATTGTTAGCGTTTAGAAAAGAAACAAAACAGTCGTTCACTTTTTTAGTAAATACCTCCCACCCCTATAACAAGCGAATGGTTCCGTCCAGGAAGCTCGAGCGCGACCTGTTGTGTGTTTACTAGGGAAGTGAATCTGCGCTTCTGAGTGACTGCGCTACATCCGCAACTAAGTTCTGATTTTTATTATAAAAAATCCTCTAATCTGAGTCAATTTCTTCTTTAACTAATGCAGTCGCTCAGTAAAAGCGGATGATTTTTGAATGAATGGACCAGAGAGACTGTTATCCTCGATAAGAGCAGCTCTCGGTTATTCTTTTGCACTTTCACCTCACCATACAGCATTCAGCTGACATGTGGGAATGGCAGATTTTGAGTCTCATAGGCTCCATCTCTCTAGTTCTTTTTCTCGTAGCTGTATGTTATATTTTGTACTCTGGACTGACCACTGAAATCCACATCAGGACTGGTTTACCCCCGGTCAGGAGCATCACTATAGCCTATAAATACAAAGTGGGACCTTATAAAGACTGTGGGTCGCTGTTCAGAGAGAGCTGCAGCATTGGACCCAAGCTGCCATGCATAGGGATCTTTTATGATGATCCAAAGAAGGTGAGTAGACCTTTGAATGAATGAGGACACTAGTGTACCTTGATGGGGGCCCTTATGGGACTATTTATTGCTATGTCAAGAAGACTCTGTTTTATTGCTGTATTGACAATATTGTATGATTTTTGGAGTTAATAATGGTAACGTTTAACATTGAGACCAAACTTAGTGTGACAGTTGGATCAGTGATTGATTTACAGCTGAAAGTTATTCTAGAAAAGTTTTTTTTAATAGAAAAAAAGTCTATATCTTTATAGAAATGTATTTATTTACGTATTACATTTCTATACATTGATATGATGGCAAAGCTTTATTTAAATTATTATTAAATTATTATAAGAAGAAATGTTTCTTGAACAGCAAATCAGCAAAATCTAATCATATTAGAATGATTTCTGAAGGATCATGTGACACTGAAGACTGGAGTTTCCATTCAGTTTACCATCACTGAAATTAATTACATTTTAAAAACTATTACAAAACAAATTTAAAATACATTTATTTATTTATTTATTTATTTAAATACCATTCCAAACCTTTGACCCCCACTGTATGTGTTTATCTATCTATCTATCTATCTATCTATCTATCTATCTAGCTGTGTATATATAGGGTGAATTGAGATAAAGTGGCCTGCTTGTAATTTCTTTTATTACCTTTGTTAATCTTAAGGTCCAGCTGTAATATTTTTATTTAAATTCAGTTCATATGATCTGTTATTGAAAAGGTATATGCCAATAAACATTTTGAGATGGACTCCAGGCTAATGTCTTCTCATTTTATATTATATATAAATATATTTAATATATAAATATAACATATTTTTCTTAAATGTATACATGCATGTGTTTGTATTTATATATACATAATAAATATACACAGTATACATTATATATATTATATAAACATATAACATATATATATAATATATAGTATATATTATGTAAACAAAAACTTTTATTTTGGATGCGATTAATCGTTTGACACCACTACTTTAAAAAAAAATGTTTATTAACATTATCAAACAAACGTATTCAGCTTAGACTAGTAAAATTGTTCCCTCAAAAGTTCCCTCAATTCATGCATAAATTAACAACTGACATTAAATTTGATTAAATATAATTTTGATTAAAATGAACTTTACAGTATATTAAAGATGTGACTACAACACGTCCAACAACTAATAGGCTAACAAAAAAAAAAACATAAGACGAACAAATGTAATATTGTAAAACTTTTTTTTAGGGCTGCACGATAAATCGCATGCGATATTTAACGCGCATCTTGTCAGAAAAGCCGGTTCTATAATCAGCGGTAAATCTCCATCACGTGCGTGCTTTCACATTGAGCACGATTTTTTGCGCAGCTCGTCAGTGAACAACGGCTCTGTGTGAAAGCACGCATGTGATGGAGATTTACCGCTGATTACAGAACCGGCTTTCTGACAAGATGCGCGTTAAATATCGCATGCGATTTATCATGCAGCCCTACTTTTTTTCCTGTCTCTTCAACTTTAATTGTGACCTGTTAAAGCTTTATACTCTGCATCTATTTTGCTCCTATCATCCTTTTTTCACTCCAGATTCAGCGTCATGTCTTGCCTTCCTTTCTGGTCTCTTCCCTTTCTTCCATCTCTGACTTGAATTTCCTGACTGGACCCATTTTTTTCTAGTCAATTATGCATTGCAATTATAAAATAATCAATGAATGTGAGTTTATTTAATTAATGTGAGTAGAATTAGTGAAAGTTCAAGATGGCCCACTTTATCTAGCACATTCAGCCAATTTTTCCCCTAAAATTATTATTTGCATTTTAATCCGTTTTAACTACAGTAACACATAATAGACGTACTGTCACAGTACTTTGAGGTGTAGCCACAAATTACCACGGTCATATTGTGTAATAACCAAAACTATTTTAGCATTTAAAAAAAATAGCGTCCCTACCTTTAACCCTTGTGCGTCAATTAAAAAAAGTTACACATAGGTCCATAGTGGACAAAAATGTCCATGTCAAAAAACTGTCATAAAAATTTGAAGTTAAGTTTGGTCTCATTTTAAAGAAGACCCATGGCAGATTATTGTTGAAGTAAAAAAAGTTTAAAAAGTGAAACCAAAAAAAAAGTTCTAGATGTTTAGGTTTATGAAAATGATTTATGAACGATGTTTTATATAAAATATATATATTTATGAAACATGTTGAACTCTATACCTGCTAGAAAATCAAAGCTATAAATCTAAAGTTGTATTCCAGATTTGAGGTTGATATCTCAAAAAATGAGCTTTCAGTAAGATTTTGTTTGGGCGCAGTACCAAATTTTCCCCATTAAATGCCAGCGAAACTCTGCTGGTGCACACATTTGTTGGATTTGTGATTTGCAGTAGAGTTTTTCTCTCTCAAATATTACAAGAACACCCAATTTTTTTTTTTTATGACACACATACAAACCACACTCTGACATCCATACCAACACACCCACACAATTATAGCTGCATTATTTATCCAGTTGGCTCTATAAAATGCAGAAGCAGAAAACAGAAATAAAGCGAGTATTTTCTTTATAGGTCAAACCTGAAAAAATGGCACCATCTGGTAAAAAATAGTAAAAAATTTAATTTTAAAGCCTTGCCAATAGAATGAAAGCCTATCAACAAAAATTGCATAATTTTACAGTTAAATGGCACTGCGATT
>NW_015653460.1:199030-204443 GCF_001515625.1 Sinocyclocheilus rhinocerous | reverse complement strand
TTAAGGTCCTGAGAGGAACAATTTTTTGTACCTAGTGCAAAACAGATTTATTAAAGGAAATGGAAGTGAAATAGTAAAATTCCAATAAAAATACACACCTGTGCCAAAATGTATGCAGTTGTCAATAACACAGGCAAAATGATCAAAAAAACAAAACTGAAAAGGACAAAAATGTCCAAAAGGTCGCACAAGGGTTAATTAAAGCCCTTTGTATTCTCTGAAAGTGTAACCCCCTTGAGTACAGTTTATATTAGGATTAAACTGCCAACTTTACCTGATGGCTCACTTGGCACATTACATTTAGGAGAAAATACTGCAAATTAAAGGCATAATGTGATTTGTTCTGTATTTTCCCTTAATTTCCATTAGAAATTCCATATATATGCTGCTCATTAGTGGCATAATGTTATTTGTACTGTATATTGCACAGACAATAGAAAAGCACCTGCAGAAAACATCTATTTAAAATGTACTAAACGTCTAATTCCCCCAGCCATCATCACTCTCATTATATCAGACTAATATATATGCCATGTGTGAATAACACAGTTATAGTAGTAGCTGTGAAGTGAACGTTGTGGCTTCAGAGCTGCCTGTGCCTTTTCCTGTTTAATGATCACTCAATATGCAGCGCATATCTTACACATGCATTACACTTTAATTCCCTCATGAAAGTAAATTGCTTCAATTACTTTAGTGAATTCATTTAATTCAAATTTGCTGTTTAGTTTGTTTGTTTGGCTGTGTAATCTATTTCCCTCCAAGTAGGCTAATCTCATACAAAGGTCTTACAAGAGGGCTTTTCATTAGAGATGTTATGCACACAAAGTCTGTATTGTATATGTCTTCTATTAAGTGTTATTTTTTATCAATATTCTTTATTAAATTCAAGTGTGTTGGTGATTTAAATGCATTTCTATTAGTTGTTGATCCTCATTCACCACTAGATGGAGGTGTTGATATAGTCATTTTGTGCACTAATGTTGATTATGCAGTTGACCATGTGGGGGTGGAATATGTTTGTATGTTCTGATATTTTTATATAATTGGATTATCTGTTATTGTGTGGCTCTTATCGCATATAATCTCATTTTATCATATATAATCATGATAAATGGTGTTAAATTTTCTAATTTGCCTTTTCCATATTCCTTATTGCAAAATGCATCTCGCAGTGTAAATGCATTATTACTAAAGCCAGCAAATTAGTCATGGCTATTACATTATAAAACCGGTTTTGACTGATTACATTTACATTTATCTTTAACAGCAGTGTTCCTACTAAAGTAAAAAGAGTGGCAACATTAAAGGAACAGAAAGAAATTCTTTCATCAAATTTTCACCTTCATGTAGTTCCAAACCACTTTCTTTACAAAAATATATTTTGAATAATGTACTCTCTCTTTTCCGTGCAATTACAAGAAATGTTTTTTTTTTCATGATAAAATGACCCAAGTTAGATCACTTTGACTCTTTCAGACCAGTCCTTTCAATCAGATCAATCAATTCATTGTCAAGATCTGACTCAAAAGAACGATTCATTCATAAATCTTTGAAAGTTCTAGTTCAAGCTTAAATGTCTCTTTGCTGTTCCAAGAAAAGATCAGCTCAAAAATTATAAAATAGTTCCAGTGGTGTTTCAATGCTGTATACAAGTCAAGCAGATCATATATTGTTATTATACTGTATATGTGCATTTAAGTCCTACGAGCTAAATTCTGATGTTGTTTGGATTCAGTTCAGATTCAGTTCAGTACAGATAGTAGAGAATGGATGAGGGCAAGCATAAGTAGCCGACTGAAGCCATCTAGGGTGTGTGGTTTAATTTAGAGAAAGGCACCAAGGTTATTATTGCATGAACCTGAGCCTGGGCTGAACTTGATCTCAGAATGTCATAAAGAGGAAAACAGAAAAGGTAAAATGTGTCTGAGTTGGTGCCCTCACACTTTTAGGGAATATAAATGAGCTCATAGCACAACTTCTGTGACTGTTCATCTGACCTTCAGTGGCTCCAGTTGCCGCCTCGGTTCAATAACTTTTCAAGTTGTTTAGTTCTCACAAAGTTTGCAACAGAGTGTTTTGTTTGGGATTTAGGAGTGTATTTATATATTTATGTATGTAAAAAAAAAAAAACAACAGGAGCTAAGGGGACGATCAAAAAATAACCATCATTTCTGCAGCAGAGGAAGAGCAGAAACCCACCATCCTGTTCTAGACGATGCTTGTAATCAGTTTGTGTAGGCTGACGGTGTTACTGGAATTATTTCTTGGCAAAGAAAGTCTCTTGGTTTTCTTCTTTGTGCACAAGACTTTCTTCCATTATCACATTTCTCACACTTCCTGCCCACCTCCTCCTTGACCAGTCAAAGCGGTTAATGTGTACTCAACCTCCCACCAGAAAGCCCTACTTCAATAGAGTCTGACTCTTGATTGACAGCTCGGTCATACTTTCAAAAGCTCATTGTCAATGACAGACTGTTTTTTTCTTTCCCCAAGTCCCCAATTAGCAACTGTCCAAAGCTCCACACATACAGCCATGGCCAAGTCCTGATCTAGTTCAGCTAATTGGCATAATGATCTCAGCTCGTTAAGAGAGAAGCCTGGGGTGCTAAACCCGGGGGTCAGAAGCTCCCAATGGCTGCTGATAGAAAGTAGAGAAAGGCAGGAGCAGGATTGGAAAACAATGGACTCCTCTTGGATGAAGGATTTTACCACAAGGATTGGCGTGAGCACCGTGGTCCCTCTATTTCTGATTCACTGACTGCTACTGTAGTCTGCAAGCCTGCAAACTTTTGGGAACTTCCTCTCATCAGGCCAAACAATGCGGTGGAAGTGAAAGCCCATGGGTCTGAAGATGGTTGCCATGGATAAGAAGAGCCGGGGAGACTTCTTCACATGCCGGATTCTGTGAAGGGCCATGAAAGGCATTCCAGTCCCTAAGTGACGGAGAGTTTTAGGGTTTGCTCTTTCTCTGTTCTCCACATCGGTCTTTTGCAAGTCAGTCGAAAAGATGAAAATAAAAAATAGGCATAGCAGTGACGAAGGCTGCTAGAATAGGTGATGGTGAATTTTGGCAGAATTGCACTTTGAGTAGTATTTCTGATGTTTGAAGTATGTGTGTGCTTTTTGGCAGTAGTGCAGGAGGAGGGGTTTGTGATGGTTCCTTGATATGAATATAATAACTATGCAACAAAATGGGTTCGTGATGTCAAGACAGACGTCATGTCCCAATACTACACTATCAGAGATGTCCAAAAATTGTACGTTTAGGAGTCTTTTTACCTGATCTATCACTTAAGGGTGCATATTGGTACCTTGAAGGGATAGTTTATCCAAAAATGAAAATACATAATTTCATGTCATTCCAAACAATGTTGTTATTGTGAACTAAAACTGTCTTGATAGGCTCTAAATTAAATAGCTTTGGCATTTTCGGCAGTACTAAATGAAGAAAAAAGACCTTTAAACAAAATAAAAACATCATCATCCTGTTCAAAAGTTTTTAATGCATTGTGCTTCCTTCTGGAGCTAATTATACTAATTATAATAATATATAAATAATTCTCAAATAAAACTGGTATTTTGAAAGTCATTGGAGTCAGTGGCAACAATTTTTGGGGTGAACTATTTCTTCAAGGTACCAATTTGCACACTTTAGATGTAGATAAGGGACAAACATGTCTCTTTGAGGGTATTTCCTCAATGGCAAACTAAAGGTAAACTTTTTCACGTTTTGCTCAAAAGGTTGTATTTTACCATCACCAATGAGGTACTTTTCATACTTAGAAGTATGCAGATTTATTGTCTGTTTTGCAACATCGGGACAGGAGGTTCACAGAATTTTGATTTAAAAGCAAATGTTATATTCTGGCTTGTAGCAGAAAGATCCTGAGATGCCTTCAACTCGTGTTAAAATCAGGCCCTAATTGAGTGTTTTATGTTGGGAAGAACTGAGAATGATTTGATGAGCTTGATAGCTTAATCTGATCATCTTCATGATCCATCAATCCTGATGAAAATTGACTAGTGACAGAAAAGATAATGTCAACAAACTGTCATTTTCAGGAAGGAACTTAAGCATCCTGCTGTCAACAAGCGTCTTGGAACAGAATTCCAACTGGCTCTCGCCATCAAAACTATTAGTATTTTCACAGCATCCTAGCTGTCTGAGGATGGCAGGAACATGAAAAGGCAGTCCACTGTGAAGATGTGAATAGCGGCAGTGACAGCGAGGGGGGGGTGCGAGAGCTTTTTTTAAAGCGCGTCTGAAGTGATGAATAAATGAGTCTGCCTTCCAAGGTATTTTGGAGACGATTTCCCAGAGGACTGCTGCAATACCGTAACCTCAGTGACATTTGCCTGAAATGGATTTGACTGCTAGTTGACAAGTAAAACAGAAGCTCTACGCTGACAGTTACATATGCTCATCAGTACTTCTGTCTTTCTGTCAGTTCCGTGTCTTGAATGATCTTTTCTCGCCATATTTCAATGTTTACAAGCCTTTCTTTTCACACATTTACCTCAGTCGTGACTAAACATGCCACCTCAAAGTTAACCCTCCTTCCTGTACCCACATCGCAACTCCTTTAAACCCAATTTTCAGAGTCTGTATGAGCTTTTCCAGTTGTCAGCAGGAGGATATGATTATTGTGGTATGACTTACTGGTATTTTGATAGGTAGTTTATTGTATGGCGTGGTGTGATGTAGTGGTTAAGGCTCAGTGAAGACTGCAAGTCATAAGGTTGCTGGTTTGACTCCATAAACAATCACCATTTTGCCTTTAAACAGACACTTAAAGTCAACATGAAATGGCAGTGGTAATCTATTACACTTCTGTAATGTGCTTTAGAGTGAAGCAGGAGCCATTGGGCATTCATTGGATCATAAAATATGTTTTTGGTCACACTTTATTTTAAGGCCCAATTCTTGCCATTAACAAACCATTAACTATGGCTTTTATAGGCTTAGATCTATGCCACAATTCTGTGCGAAAGATCATATTTTGAGCGCACAAAAGTGCATTTTGCACGTGCGCGATCTGAGTTTTGTGGAGAAAACGTTAGTTTCGCAAAGAAAAAAGTATTTAGAGCGCACGAAAATCAATTTTGCATTTAAAATGTGTGCAGACCTTCTCTTTTGCGCGTGCAACGTTTCACTAGCTTGCTCCCTTGATGCCCGCCCTCAGTGCTCTCTAAATGCCAACAGCTCGCTTGCTCAACACAACCCAGCGTTACAATGTGCCATAATTCCAGCCAATCAGAGACGAGGCTGCATATATATATAAATCAGTTTTCAAGCATTTTACTACACTTCAGTATGTGATTCTTATTAAGTAGGGGTAATTTTTTAGGATTTTATACTTCACCTAAGTCTCTGAGAACCTGACACCTTGTACTTCTGGAGGTAGGTTGC
>NW_015653460.1:192018-198892 GCF_001515625.1 Sinocyclocheilus rhinocerous | reverse complement strand
AGAAAATGTTCGTTTCGCAAAGAAAAAAGTCTTTCGAGCGCACGGAAATCAATTTTGCATTTAAAATACGTTTTTGGATGTGTGCAGACCTTCTCTTTTGCGCGTGCAATGTTCCACTAGCTTGCTCACCTGATGCCCGCCCTCAGTGCTCTCTAAATGCCAACAGCTCGCTTGCTCAACACAACCCAGCGTTACAATGTGCCATAATTCCAGCCAATCAGAGACGAGGCTGCTAAATTCTGATTGGCTGCCTTGACAACCACTCACAACATTTATTGCATTACCACGACAACAGAAGAGGACAAATACAGTGCATGCATAATTATTATGTAAGTTGATATTCTGATTATATTTTTTTCCAAGCACACTTGACCTATTCCAAACAACATCAATCTTAATAACCACTATTAATCTTGTATTTAATCACTTATAATCAGTCAGCTCGGTAAAGCTCTCTCCAAGATCATTCTGTGTTCCCATTATACTTGATTTGTTAATACATGTCTATGATTTTGCAAAAAGGACTTTATCTTCTTGCCGGAGTTTAATGTTGTTTTGTTACTTGCTACCGGGTGTCTGTGAGAACAAAACACGGGCGTAGAAAAGACTATAAATTGTTTTTAACGTGCACAGTAACTGAAATTTTAAACTGTTAAAAGAAAGGCTCAATAACTGTTGCACAGATATAATACACTACGCATCAATTTCTCTTCCCTTTGTGCTTTGCATTTTTTAACACGAAGCGCTTACAATGTGCGCGTCCGGTGTGCAGAATGATGCATTTGAAGCAACACGGCATCAGGCTGTGACGCCATGTTGCTTCAAGCACATCATTCTGCAAACCGGATGCGCACATAGACTGTATAAAAACAGTTCGTGCTGCACTGTATTTGTTTTGTCCTATCGTATCTATCATATGTTGTTGCCTTATTAAAAAATATGCTATACATTTAAAAGAAATGTATTTTAATTTTATAGTATATACTTATATATAAATACATTCATGAATGTTTTTAATGAATGGATTTTATAATAATACAAATAGCAATGTGTAACATTTGACCATATTTAGTGCAACACTTTTATTTGTTCCCCACAAAATATTGTTTTTTCACTAAATGTTTGGATTTCTAAAATTATTGTGCACTGATTTTTCTAGAATAACTTTTGCTGCCAAATTATCCACTAACCTAGTTTATGATAAATTTTTGTCATAGATTATAAATATACATAGGCCTATATTTTTTCATATTTGTTTATTTTATTTTTCTTTATAATGAAGTAGTCTGTATCTAGTAGATTGTGAAATAATGATTATCAGTTCCACACACAGAGATATATAAATTCTACATTTATTTAAATGAGGGAAAAAAACTTCACTGGTATCGGTATCGGCCAATACCGAACCCTAGATATCGGAATCGGTATCGGAGGTGAAAAAGGCGGATCGGAGCATCCCTAATTCACAGACACTAGTCTAAATCACGATTTGATTTAAGTGTACTGACCTGGGCTGCGTTTTCCAATAACGCTGTCTCTTAGCACGCTACGAAGACTCTAAAAGTATGCCTTAACTAAGGGTGTACCATTTCTAGGCGTTCCCCGAACTATACCTTAGGAGGTTGCTTAAGATATACCTTCTTACGTGCGACGTTACCATGTGCTGTCCATGGCGGTGGTGTTGAATTGGTTGATATCAATGGCTCAAGAATCGATTATTCATTCTATGCACGGGCTGCTTCACTGCGTTATGTGAGAAAGCGGTGTTCTTTATAAAAGAAGTGTTGATTTTAAATAAAGACACGGAGCTCTTTCTGGTTAGAACAAACGAACTTGCATGAAACTTTTACTTTCGCTTTGCAACATACATCACATCAGGGAAGAAAACCAAGAAAGAAAAATGCCCAGAGCACCTCCCACAGTGGTCACCACATAAAATACAAGGAAAAAAACCTACACGGGACACTGCTTAATAATTTAACAGCTTTTAACAGAAGAGAAAAAAAAAACACCTTGGGCCTACACAAGTCCAACAGAAAAAACACTGTGGTAAAAGTGCTTTCCAACAAGAAGCACTTCAGAAATAGTTGAAATTGCATTTATCAGGACTCATGGGATCTTAAAAAAATCATCAAAATTACAAACTAAATCCAACCCTGGATTTTGAATGGGTCATTTATATTATCATAACATATTTTCCATAGTGTCTTCATTTACTCCATAACCAGGGTTGATTGGCCAGCAGAAGCATCACATATTGGTATAAATCGCTAATTTCATCAATCAGTGGACTCGGGTGAAGTTTGAACTCATCCGTGCATCAGTGACCTGGGTCGCAAGTAGCAAACAATGGAGCGCGTTCTGCTGGAGTAATTACACCATTTAGAAGCATTTTATCTGCCTTATAAGTTCTGTAAAAAAAACATTCATATCGGCAGCATATTCGCCGATACGATATATCTGAGACAGGCTCATATCGGCAAATATAAAATCGGCAAAACGATATATCGGTCAGGCTCTGCTTGGTTTTCTGTTAACTTTTTGGTGTATATTCCGTCAACCTACCTGATTATTGTGATGCATTAATTGGCCAAGAAGACTTTTGTGTTTTTGTGTGTGTGTGTGTGTTTATTATATTCATATCCTTAATACAAATTTATGATCCTATTTAAACAATAATTCACTTTGTATTTTTAGTTAAATTGATGTTTAAATAGCTTAATGTACACTTCATTATTTTTAAATAATAAAAAAATAATAATAATTGGTTTGTTACAAATTTATACACTTTCAGTTTGTTCAATTTTGCACATTTTATCTACTAAAATAATACATCAAATAAATTATATGCCTTTTTAGCGAGAGTAAAATTGAGTACGATTAACATGGTGAAATATTAACTAAATTTAAAGGACATTTTTTTTGTAAAGATAAAAAAATCACTGAAATGTATTTTTAGTATATAAATATAATTTAATATATAATTTATATATTATATAATATATATTTGGTTATATTAGTTATATGTAATTTTTGGAATAAAATTCACTAATGATTATTCATTGCTTCTGTGGATTTGCCCTGTAATATTGACATCATGTTTAAAAAAAAAAAAAAAAAGGTGTCCTGAAGACACTCTAGGCGCGTTTCCATTACCCTTCAAATTGTGCAAATTGAAATTGCGAATTGAAAATACGCCTAATGGAAACGAGTCAATTCCGCAAAAACGCCCATATATCGCAAAAAAGTTTTACGCTCGCATGAGGTGGTTTTTCAAGCAATGCGAAAGAGGAATAATTTGCAAAACTGCAATGGAAACATTTTTTTTCCCCGCATTTACAGGTCACATGGCGTATGGAAAAAGTCATATGATTATTCTTCAATGTACTATAACCTCCAAGAAACACTTACGTGGCCGCTTTCCAGTATAAGGGGATTTCCCTACCATTAATGCTTAGACAATTTACACTGCACACATCTGCGGTGCAGTGTGGCTCTGATACGGCCACTGAAGCTGATTGCGGTCACTCTAGTCAATGCTTGTTTATTCCACCCGTGCCACACACGTTTCTGAAGTGGCTCTCTGTGCTGCTTCTGTAAAGATACACGCATACGCCTCCTTTGAATAAATATAGCCAAAATCCCAACAAAATCCGTTGCCATGACTTATCGCGAGAGGTAAAAGGTTACGTTTTAGTCGCATAACATTGGTTAATAGAAACGCCGTCATTTCGCAATACTTTTTTTATCAACATTTCTAAAATATCGATATTCTAAAATATCAAATCTGTAATGGAAACGCGCCTTCTGTTGACTAAACTGTTGACAGAACATGGTCTCTGGCAATCCCTGAAGTTTTGTTGTTGTTGATCTCATTTATTTATAATCTAATGCCATGTTGGAAGAGACTTAGTCACAATTTCTGTCAAAGGCTCTGAGCAAATGGATGCTTAGTGACGGGCCAGTCTGTTAAAACACACTCCCCGTGAACAGCACCTGCTGGGAGCACATCGGGAATCCAGACCTCCCGCAGACCAGGGCCTCAGAATGATCCAGCTGTGAGTAGACTACTCGAAGAATTATGTGATTCTGTTGAAGGATCAGAATTGATTAGGACTCTAATATAAACACCAAACGATCTTGAGAGAAAACTAAAACTAGTTTAACTCGTCTGGTTATCTGTTTTTGTGACTGATATTTCTCCTGACTGGCAGTGCAATCTATTCCTGGAGGGCTCGGCAGGAGGCCAAAAGTGACCCAGAAGAGACTACGAGACGAATGAACACTTTCCTCCAATTTAAAGGATGGATGTTCTGGGAACTGTTGCAGCCTCTTTTCTAAACAGACCTTCATCTGTCACAGTCTAGCTTCGGCGACCTACCCCTTTTCCCTCCAAATCCTCGAGAGACCTGAACCCCAAGCCGAGATTGGGTCGTACAATCCATCTCAAATTTCCCCGGTGCCCTCATTTGCAAGCATATATTCCTTTGGTTGGTAAAAGCAAGAGGCGTGCGTGAAAAGTGACAGTTGGGCATCCATCCACACTGGTCTCGAAGCTGCCAGACGATGCGTGGCAACTAGTCACAGTCTTATCAAACTACAGCTTCATTGTTTTTTTTCTTTTTCGCCATACAATGCCACCTGCTCATGCAACTCCATCTAATCCTCTATTTATATGCTTTTCTCAGCCATCGCTTTGTTTATTCTCATTAAGCTAGCTTTTCCTCTGTGACTCAACGAATCGTGGACGCTCCCTGTTGTCTTTGAATGCCACTGCGCTAGTGAGAGTGAGGGAGTTCTTCCTGCTTATTTGTTGCACAAGATAAGCATTGTGAGATGTGTACGGCTCCTTCTGGTGATTACTGCAGGCAGCTGAGGGGTTTTAATGGGGCTGGGAAAGTTTTTGTTGTGGATATGCTGTTTGGGGATCAGTTTGGGAAGAAGAGTGTTTGTTGGCTAGAGAAGTGTTCGTCTTTGATATAATCCTGCTTCACTGGGAAAAGTTGATAACGGTGAAAGCTAGCAGGGCCAAACTAATTAAAGAGCAGTAGAAAGGGTTGCATTCATTATCCACTGTTTGTTTTGTGCACTGTAGTACATGTGTGTTCCACATGTTTAGAGACATGATATTGCATTATGTGTGGCATATTTGTAAGTGAGCTAACACAATCTGACTTGAGACTTGTTTTAAGTTTGCCTTCAGTCGGTTTGATATATATATATATAATTATGCTCAAGACAATTTATTTGATCAGAGATACAGTAAAGCAGTAATATTGTGAAATATTACAATTTAAAATAAATGTTTTATATTGTAATACATTTTAAAAATTTAATTTATTTTTGTGATCAAAGCTGAATTTTCAGCATCGTTACTCCAGTCTTCAGTGTCACATGATCCTTCAGAAATCATTCTAATATGCTAATTTGCTGCTTAAGAAACATTTCTTCTTATTAAAAGTTTTGCTGATTCATATTTTTGAGGAAACTGAGAATTTTTACATTTATTTCCCTTTCTCATTATAACATTAAAATGTATTTACTGCCACTTTTGATCAATTTAATGCATATTTAAATAAAATTACTTATTTAAAAATATATAATTTAATTTTTTTAATGTACTTATGATTATAATATTTAAATGTTTTGTACATTCTAAATTATTGTTTGTGCATTATTTATGTTGCAGTTCTTTTTTTCTTGTCATTTTCTTCAACCATTTAATTACTGTCATGAGCTTTTTCATGATTGTCTTAATTAATTCAATGAAAACCTTTCTCTGCAAACATTTCTGACAGTAATTTCAAGAATTACAATGCTTCTGCATTAAGAAATGTTTGTTTATGTGTGTTGTAGGTGCCAGCACAGAAGTGTCGCTATGCGGTGGGCAGTATTTTGAGCGAGGATGCACCCAATGAGGAACAGCAGCAGCTGTATGAGAAGCACGGCTTCCGGGTTTTCTCTTTCCCAGAGGTCACACATGTCGTCACAGCATCCTTCCCTCACCGAACCCCTCTCTCTATTTTCCTGGGGGTGCAGAGGGTTTATCCACAGCTTAACTGCTACATCAAGGTAACATCATCATCTTCCTCTTTTACCAAACGCCTGTTCTTAATTTGAAGGCCATGT
Organism: Sinocyclocheilus rhinocerous; assembly: GCF_001515625.1. Classification (NCBI taxonomy): domain Eukaryota; kingdom Metazoa; phylum Chordata; class Actinopteri; order Cypriniformes; family Cyprinidae; genus Sinocyclocheilus; species Sinocyclocheilus rhinocerous. Next base: position 192,763 of record NW_015653460.1, on the reverse strand, counting down.
TGGTGCAGTAGCCTAATTCAGGTGTGTTTAATTCAAGTCGTGATTGATACAGACAGCGTGCTTCAGTTTCCTTCAACATGATTGGTGTACTGGCACATAGAGGTTATGAGGGAATGAACGCCTAGTCTGTCAGTGTTTCTGGAGGGATGGAGACAGTAATTATTACGCAGGAGACTTAATCATAGCAATTAAAGACAAAGGGAGAAAAGAGAAGCTGGGGATGAGGGCAAAGAAAGCAACAAATGAGAGTTGCAGGATTGCGAATTGGGAAGAGGTAAGTGGAGGAAAGTGCAGAGATTCTGTGTGGAAGGGAAGAAGCTCAGAGTAAAAATGCACATTTGAAAGATTTTGAAGCCGTGGGTTAAGGCCCCAATATACTTCCAGTGATGTTCATTTTTGTTCTTTGCTTAGGGGTAAGATTATACTAGTACAGTATACTAGTGTGCTAATTGCGAACATGCCAATGCTCTCTACACTGCTACATGCTTTCCTCTCAATAACAAAAGAAACGGTGAGAAGACAGTCAAGAAAGCATCTGATCATAGCGATGTGGATATGTTGGCATGAGCTCTGCAGTTCAGCCCTCCAGTCATGTCACATCACATTTATTTATATAGTGCTTTATACAAAAGATTTCTTTAAAGCAAAAGATTTTCTTCAAAATTATACCGTTTCACGGTACATGATGGTATTTTTTTTTCATGCATGACCGGGTGTTAACCATATTTTCTACTGATTGAGAGAG
>NW_015653460.1:186541-191704 GCF_001515625.1 Sinocyclocheilus rhinocerous | reverse complement strand
AGCTGATGGCAAGGGGGCGGTGGATATTTGTGGCGGTCAATGTGGATATTGTGGATGAGTTCTTCTGTGTCATCATGTTCTATTAGTTCTACAGCTTCAGTTTCGGAACTTTCATGCTTAGTAACACATACAGCTGTTCCCTCCCCACAGTGCGACAGTGAAAAGGGACCCCTTTCAAACAGTGTTGCGTTCCGAACGTTGTTTAAGCGACATACACCGGTATTGCGGTATTTTAAAAAGTCATATCATAACAAAAATAAACACCGGTATTCGGTATGAACCGGTATACCGCCCAGCACTACTAAATAGGCAAAACAGTGTCAGTGTTATTTAAATTCGAATTACAAGCTCAATATCTAAGTATAAAGCAGCTATCCAGTGTGTTCGTGTTTTTACTCGTGCCTGACCTCAACTGAACAGAAAAAATAAACCAGAGAAGATTTACATGCCGAAGGAGGCGGGGCCTTGGAGCCACACCCACCTATTACATAATCACCATGGACCAATGGTAGTTTATTTTCTGAAGAAAATGTGTGGAGCTTGTCTATGCAAAAGCCACTGGCTAAGGTGTTCTTAGTGTTTTTGGTAGCCTTTTTAATGGCCCTCACTGTTTCAATAATTTTTGGCACCATCTGTGTGTATGAACCCCCTCAACTCTCCCCGCCATCTGCCCTGATGCAGCCTCAGTGTGAACGCAGCCAACAGGCTCAGCCTCCTGCCTCCTCCAGACTCAAGATCTGTCTGCTCAGCTGCTAGATCACTTATCACCTCCTGTTTGAGTCCTTCCCCTTTGCGTTTTCATGCATGTTTACTTTCTGTCCCTTATAGAAATCTTGATATCGTCAACTTGCAGTTCTAGGCTCATGAAAGTCTGAAGAACATCTGTGTACACCAATCGGTGTTAAATGTTCACATCTATTATCTCAAACACTAGGGATCATTACGTTGAATTATTCCATCTGTTTGGACATAGGCATGCAGTGCTTCAGTAAAAACATTGCTTCAGATTATTTAAATCCTCTTTCCCAAAATCTTTGTAGATGTCTGTGGTCTCTAATATGTTTTGTGTTGCTCCCTCGAGTGAAGCACTTTTGTAGTTGCCTAAAGATGTATTGATGAAATGGGATAGACTTTCAAGAAAAACTCAATTATAGCAAATTGTTTGAGATTGTATTACATGTCTGAATACTGTTATCAATTATTAACGTGTACATCCTTCTCAGTGAGTTGTTTGTCTTAAACGAGTGCTGCTTTATCTGTGGAATTATGGATAATTTGGCCTGAATGTGATGTGAGGTAGAATCTTCTAAAAAGGCAGATAAGTGTTTCTATTTTATATTCTATTTTAGGGATGTGCAAAATATACAACTATTTAAAAGTTTGGGTCAGTTAGTTTAGGTCAGTAAAAATTTAAAAAAAAAATAATAATAATAATAAAGCATTTATTTGTTTAAACAAATACAATAAAAACAATAATATTGGGAAAGAGTGTTACAGTTTAAAATAACTGTTTTGTATTTTAATTAAATTTGTATTTTTATTTCTGTGATGATTTTATTTCAGTCTTCATTGTCATATGATCCTTCACAAATCATTCTAATATGCTGATTTGATGCTCAGGATACATTTTACCAATGATACAGTTGAGATGCTTAATATTTTTGTGGAAACAGTTTGTTTATTCTTCATGTTTGTTTGATAGAATAGAAAGTTCAAAAGAAGAGCATTTATTTGAATATAAATAATTTGTAACATTATAAATGTCTTTACTGTCACTTTTGATACATTTAAAAAAAAAACTGACCCCAAACTTTTGAATAGTAACATATATTTTCAAAATCAGTTAGTCTGCTGCTGAAAGAATGAGTCAAATTATGGTTTTAGGGAAGCCCTGTATAATTAGCCAGATTTTGTGTTTGCTTGACCCCAAGTAAACACGTGTCCATAAGACATGTCCTTGAGCTTAAAATGGCTAGTTGAAGCAGAACATAAGTGAATCTCGCAACACATTTTTACGTTTTTTTTTTTTTTTAAAGATTTATTTTTGGCATTTTTGCCTTTATGATAGAACATATCAGAGCTGACAGAAAGCAAAGTAGGAGAGAGAGAGAGAGAAGGGGGGGATTGGGAAAGGTCCTTGAGTCGGGATTCGAACTCGGGATGCCAGTAGCGCAACCTGTGCTGCCCACAAGGCTATCGGTGCCAACAACACATTTTTAAGTTTTACTGGTTTTTTTTTTTTTTAAGTTGGCACAATGTCTTAAAAACACAGAACTCATGACGTTCTCATGATGCTCAAAATGGTTTAAAACAACACAATAGATCGTATCCTGGGTAGACGGTAGAGCTGCACGATTCTGGATAAATTGAGAATAACGATCTTTTTTTGTCTCAAATAGAGATCACGATTCTCCCCCGATTCTGAACTTAACAAAATATTGTATAATTTACTAGAGGCTGTTACAAAATATTAATTCCTGCAGTCTGTTTAAAAGTGTCTGTTTATATTAATTTGCATGAATTATTAAAAAGTTAAATATAATGTACATTTAAAATATATTTAATAAACCAATTTTAACATAAAAATTATGAAAAATTGGTTTGAATGAATGATTCAATGACTCACTCATAAATACTTCACTTGTTTCATTACTGGATGAATAAGCATTTTTGAACTAATCGCTTGAATGAATGATTCAATGACAAATAGTTTTTTAAGTCACTTGTCACCACCTAGTGGCAAAACAATGTAATCGACACAAACGGTATTTGAAGCTCCAATTACTTTCAAAAAGTGATTTGCACTATTTTGATCGCTACCATAGACATCATTGTTTATATCCGAACTATAAACTTTCATTCCAGTATTTATGTGATTTTATGAATGATTGTAAGACAGAAATAATACCTTATGTTTGAAAAGACTGTTTGTGAGCGGAAGTGCGAACGCAGATTTGAATGTTCTGAAAGTCTTCAATTCAGTATGCTACCATGTGGCATGTTCACTTGTGTTCGAACAGCTACAGCAACTATGAAAAAATCTTTCTTTTTGATCACATCGAACATCTCAGACAGCCACATCAAACCTGAGATTCAGATCCAGTGTGGCTTTGTTTACATTACATAACACGATTCCTACAGTCTTATCAACATTCATTGCATATGCATCGACTCACGAGAGACCTGCAGATACCCGCCCCTAATCAACACCTAGGAGCCTGCCAAACAGAGCGTTTTTTCTAGCGCCTACATTCGTTGTGCTCTCTTGATGCCTCACAGGTGGTGTTTTCAAAGTCACTCTTAAATATATCTTTTAGCAGCGAATTTCCATTTTAAACAGCCCTCTCTTTTTACTTCACCAACAAAAGGCAAATATTTTTCATCATGAATAATCCATGGCAAAGGCCGTCTGTCCGTAGGTTGCGTGGGCTACAGATGATTGAACTTTGCGTACAGTCAGAATGAGTAATTTGAAGGCAGTTGGTGATGTGAGACGGAAGGTTGGTCCTCTCTTGTTCGTGGGCAGATTGCACAGAGAATTCTGACTAGGACAGTAGAAGGGAATCCCTATGGCAACCAGACCCGTTCCTGCAGGAGGTTGTTCAAGTGGAAACCTTGTTCTGCTTTCTTTGTGTTTATAATGTGCTGTAAAGTGATATTATGGTATCGCTTACCCATGCATGCGTGACCACAAAATATAATTCTTCAACCTCAATTTACCAGAATTGTGCATGCGTTTTGGTCACAGTTACTTGCTAAGGCAGGCATCACTAATACTGTTCTCAAGCTTAGGGTATATGAATTTGAACAAGCCTGCAATACAAAAAAAATCTAATCTAATTTTTCAATGCAATTAAATAAAACCTTTTAATTTTAATTTAAAAATTTAATTTTTCTCGGACTATGGATATTTTTTCTGGCATATAGCAAGAATTAAATATATACCCATATTTTAATTTAGTAGAACACTAAATTTGATTAAATAAACTACATGTTAGATTGAAAAATTAATGTTCAATTCAGTTTTAGTGTCTTCATCAGTCAGGATCTGGATTTCTATTCATTAAAGGCCAGTTTAAATTATTAATTTAGTTAAAACGTAAATGGATTTTAGACAAGAAGCATTAAGAAGCTACATTTTATTTTTTGAATGAACTCAGCCTCAGGTCATCTAAAATGTAGATGAGTTTGTTTCTTCATCAGAACAAAATTTGAGTCATTTAGCACTACATCACTTGCTAACCAATGGATGCTCTGCAGTGAATGGGTGCCGTCAGAATGAAAGTCCAAACAGCTGATAAAAACATCACAATAATCCACAAGTAAAGTCCATCCTCTATTGTCATCTCACATCAAAATCTACCGACATACAGAACTGTTTTACACTTTTTTCACTTGTAAATGGTGCTTGATCTGTGCATTTTTCTTTCCTGATTTAAACAACTGGAGAAAGCAATATTATGGATTGAGGACTCGTATTTTATCCAGAAACAATGGTTTGAAGTAAAAAAAAAAGTCTTGAGCAGTTGCTTATTACAAACCAGGTCCGTAGCTGGGGTTTGCGGGGCCTCAGTGCAGGTTGAACCAGTGGGCCCTGTTTGAAATTGTTTATTTTGTATGTTCGTTCTATTTATTCATTTGTGCTATTTAAACAATGTTTAAGTGTTTCAAGTTTGTAGGTGTCCAGGTACAGAAACCGAATAATCAAATGTAAAATAGCACTGCATAGTCTTCACTGTAAAAATTAAATATACTGTCAAACCAAAATTTATTCAGACACCTTCAACATTTCTCACATTATCACAGTTTATTTGCTATAGTTTAGAAAATGGTAATAAAATATGCCAATAAACTGTGTCAGAACAAATTCATCTTGATAATGTCAGATAACTTATAGATTGATAGAAAGGTATGTAATGGATTACAATCAACCAACAATTCAGACAACTGTTAGTATGACAATATTTGCACAACTATCAATATTTTGTTGACCAATTACCAAGCAATGCTTAATTTTGTTCAGTCTGTGGTGTAAAAAGTTCACATTAGCAATTAAAAAAAAAACACTTAAGCAAATCATGGTCAGGTCAAAGTGTCTGAATAATTTTTGGTCCCAAATTTTTAATCAATTTTCTGGTAGTCCATTGTATGAAGAATTTTTGG